>NC_088927.1:22037500-22172500 GCF_038396675.1 Hydra vulgaris
GCAGCTGCAATTTTTTGTTTTTTCTGCGAAGGCAAATCCTCATCTAATAAAGCTAGTGGAATCATAGTTGAGTCCAAGTACCAAGTGGGCTTGTAAAGCGAATCAAGCACAGCATCAACTGCTTTTGGATTCCAACAAATATTTCTAAATTGATGCATCTGATGAATAGCTTTAATATCTAAGTTGGGGGCCTTTGACACATTACTCGATTCTAAATACCACTTTAGATTTTTGTTTTTTTGAACAAAGTCAAATTGAGAAAACAAAAGCTGCATTTTCAGATAGTATATTGCTTTACCAAGAAAAGGGGCATGATGGATAGCTCCAGTTTTCCTGATTTTATAAACAGAAGGTGATAGATAAGTCACAACTAATTCAGCCAGCTCTCTTCTGTCTTCACGAATATCTTCTCCTGCTATCCCCTTTCTTTCTATTTATGCTTTGCAAAAGTTCATAGAATCTTCAACAGCCTTTTCACTTATACTACAACTCACCTCCTTCCAGTTAAACTTGCACAGATCATTTAGGGAATAATTCAAATTAGGATGTTCAAATAGGCTATTGAATTTTTGAAACAATAAGTTTTCAGATCTTATAGTCAACTCATTTGTTGTATGTTTCCGAAAATGCACCATTCTTAATTCTGTTATGTGATGCCTGCATGCTAATTTTAAAAGATATGTATTTAAATTGTTGGATATCTTTATGATTGAACCATTTTTGATCCCGGTATTGCTTACAGTTGTATCAAAACAAAGACCTCCTACTTTTGATTCAAGCTTATATTCCTTTAGTAGGTTCATAATATTTGTATATTGATCCTCACCAGAAGAGGAAGATAAAGGAGGAGCACCTAGTAGGTGCGTCTTACCCATAATGTTCACAAAAAAATCCAACTTGTCAATCTTGAACTTTTTTCCTTCATTAATTTCATAAAGAGTTTTTTCATCAAAATGTATAACACATGGATAAGGAGAAGCTTCAATTGCATTTTTTACATCCTCTTTGCTAAGGTTGACATATTTTCATTTGCTAATTTCATCTTTCTAAAGGCTGTTGATTTACTGCAAATATATATCTGTAAGTTCAACACCAGCTTCAATTAAAATGGCACTTGTAACTTTATGCAAAACATTTGGCGAAACATCACTTAACGTAGCCATTAGGGCAACGTTCCCAGCATACACATCTATTGGAATTTCTGCAGTTACTGTACAGTTAAATTGAGATAGTTCTTTTTGATAATAGTTACTAGGCTAAAAATCAGAATCATAAGATGAATCAGAACTGAAATCAGAATTGAGTTCAATTTCATAATCAGATTTTGTTGATCGCACATCCATCGTTCTATTTTTCTTTCTGTTACTCTCTCTGCTGTCTACAAGCATAAAATAATATTAATCATAACAAAATGTTGTGTAAGAAAATTATTACTTAATACTTTTATTTTTTAAGTTTTACCTTTCTACTAAATTTCTTATCCTCTGTCCATAGGATAAACTTTCTTTCTCCTTCCTGATCTTCCAAAAACATTAAGTCTTCCAGCTTATTCTTGTCAGATCTTTTTTTGTCGGTCCGAATAATGTTCCTCAAATCTGGCTTGCCTACCCAATAAACTATTTTTATGTAATTCTCGAAGTTTTTCTGATTTGTTAAATCTTTAGAAGAGCCTCTTTTTTCGTTTTTTTTTAAATTAGAATACTGCTTGTCAAGTTTAATAAGATTTTTGAATAGTTGTGTGTCACTAACAACTTTAAACCCTGCTTTTATCCAGGGTTTCTTAACCTTAGCTAAAACACAGTTACAATCCAAATTTTCACATCTTTCAAAATTTTTACGAAGCGAGCATGTAACCAAATCGATTTTTTTGATGGTTTTAGGCAGTATAGATTGTAGGTATGCTAGATGTTGTAGAATATCCATTCCTGTTGGAAGTTGAATATCTAACTGCATATTTATTTTTGTTCATTATAATTTATTGAGATAATTTAGATCTTAAATATATAATATACAAATATAATTGTTCAAGTTTCCAACCCAGTGCTTTAATAATAAACATGTCCTTTTTTCTATTAGATCTTAACTTAAATTTGTTTTCAAACTTGTACTTTTCGTTTTCCTTAACATATTTATCGCAAAGTTTAGTATTTATCATTATCATTAATCTAAATAACCAATATTTGTAAATATTATAAAAGCCGGAAAAATACTTAATATATTATTTAAATATTTGCTTTATTTTATTTAGTTTTATTTTACTTGTTAAATGATATATACAACACATTATATTTTAATCTGTGTTTCATATCGCTACTTAATAAATTAAAAATATTGTAGTTGTAAGTTAAAAACATATTTTTTTGTGTGATAATGGTGTTAAACATATCTAAAATGAGTAATTCTATTCTCATTTTGAATATACACTTTTGAAAACTGTATTATGAATCTAAATAACAAAGTTTGAAATTAATTGTTAAAAAGGTTATAAAAACAACGCCACACCACGTAATAAACATATTTTATGCCGTTTTAAAATGTAAATTATACCTTTTTTGAAAAGAAAGAAAAAGATCATACTTTTTTAATCAATAATACAGATATTTATCTAAACCCTTGAAAAAAAATTTATTATAAATGTTTATGCCAGCCTTTTCCTCAAGACATATAAAGTAATCCTATTTTGGTCATTTTCGGGTCCTTTTTTTTCCATACGTGTGCTTTGAGGGCAAGGAAAGAGTGATTCGCTGGCGCTGAAATTTTTTGTGAGTAAGTTTAAACATATTTGCTTCAAATCTAGACGGATTGATGATAAAAATAAACACAGATTGATGATTAAAGTACCTTTATAAAGTTTTCACTAAAAATAATATTATTTCCATGATTTCTCACCACCAAGCTTTAAACATGATGGAATATTATTTTTGCTTTGAACCCACAATATATTAAACTATATACTTTAAGTTTTAATCGAGCGCGAATCGCGCCTGGGTCAAAAATGGAAACGGCGCCCATAGTTCGATCCAAGAAATTACAAAATTAAAATTTTTGTGAACGCAGCAAAAATTTATTTATAATACAGCACATTGTATTTCTGCTTTACGATTAATTCTCTGGGTTGAAAAACAGTTTATTATTTAAAAATGATATATGAATCAAAGCATCAGTTTTAAAACTAATAAACAAAAAGTTAATCAACAAAATCTTCAAGAAGAGGCGCTTCAAGAAGAGGCGCTTTAAGAAAAGGCGCTTCAAGAAGTGGCGCTTAAAACTGACATTGTAGTAGCTCATCTTTTCAGCAAAATCTTCCTTAATTGAAATAACTAAGTATCAGCAACGTGATCCTGGCCCATGGTCGAGCGGAGAGAGTTTTTTACAATTTTTAATTTATTAAACAATCGTTCACCCTCAGCAAATAACTCAGAAATAGTGTTAAAATCTGAAGCACGGTGCAAATTATGCTAAAAGGTGTCCAAGCTTCTTGTCGAAGATTTGATTGAGTAGCTGCATTAGATTTCTTTGCTTGAAAATTGTTATGGGGGGTTTGTTCGGCGAACTTCTTCAACGCAATTTAATTTGTTTACATCTCGCGGATTAAACCTTGCAACTATTTATTTTAATTGAAAAGATTATTATTATCCAACCAGACGAATGAAAACATATTGCCAACCATCCTGCTTGCCTCTAATCTTGAATCAATCTGCTAGATCAGATTATTTAAACCAGGGATGGGGAACCTGCGGCCCCCAAACACTCTTTATGCGGCCCCGAAATGTAAAATTAAGAGCTCAAATTTCTTTTTAATTATTTTAGAAAAAAAAACGAAATTTAAAAAATTACTTTAATTTTACATTTTAGTTATAGTAAAGTGTATGAATGCTAATGTTAATTAAGGGAAAAAATTTTTTAACTTGGCAAAGCTGGTACAGTAGTAATTGATTGATAGAAATAACAACAAAACAAAACAAAATGAATAAATAAAAACACCGTGCGGATTTTTTTTGTTACCGTAGAAATCAATTGACTGTAAGTTTCTGTATTTTATTGTTATCATGGTTTTCTATTTATGTCTAATTTTTCAATTAGTGTCAAAATGTCAGTTCTCCCTAAATAAGCAAGAACAGTGGAAAAGGAAAATCGGTCTTTTGACATTGAAAAACGGGAGGAAGATTACTTCATGATTCCAACTAAGGATAAAATGATTTGCTTGTTGTGTGACCTCGCAATTGTTACTTTAGAGAATGCTACTGTAAAGAGACATTTTAAAAACATTCATAAGGATCATAAGTATGCAAAATTAGAGGGAGAAGCTCGAAAAAATGCATTAGCAAAACTGAAGTCTCAAAAGAGCAAACAACAGCAGACATTTTCAATTGTTCAATAACATCAAAATAGAGCAACTGAAGCAACATATAAAATTGCTCTCATTCTTGGCAAAAGAGGAAAACCATATATCGATATTGAAACCTTGAAGGCTCGCCTCATTGAAGCAGTGTCATGTATGGATTCAGATAAAGTGGATAAGTATAAGCAGCTTCCGTTTTCCCGGCGAACAATTACGGACCGTCAACATGAGTTTGCTACAAATAGTTCTGAGCAGTTAATCTTAATATGTCAAATGAAGTACGCATATTATTCAATTGCTTTAGATGAGTCCACTGATGTGACTGATTCTGCCCAACTTCTGTTATTTATTCGGGTTATAACTGCAGACTTCAAAAGTTATGAAGAGTTATTTGCTTTTGCAACACTAAAAGAAAAAACACGAGGCTGTGATATATTTGCTGCTTTCAAAGAAAAAATTTATCAGGCTCAACTTCAGTTGAAAAATCTAGTCAGCATTTGATCTGATGGAGCTCCTTCTATGCATGAAAAAAATAAAGGGTTCATTGCTTTCCTGAAAAAAAAATTGCCTGATCCAGATTGTCTGATTACATTTCATTGTATTCTCCATCAGCAAAGTCTTTGTACAAAAGCTGCGACTTTGGATGACACATTAAAAATGTTATAGGGATTGTTAATTGTATACAGGCAAATTCTTCACGCCATCAACAGTTTCGAAACCTTCTGCAATCTGATAAAGAAACATATTCTGTAGATCGTCACAAGGGTTAGTATTGCAAAAATTGTTTGAGCTTTGAAAACAAATTGAGGAGTTTTTTACAAGTTAAAAGGAGATCTGTGAGCTTTCTAATCCAGAATTTTGTTGAGATGCTGCATTCCTCTGCGATCTGATGGCAAAGCATAACATGCTGAATAGTTCATTGCTAGGTAAAACTAAGTCAATCTATGAAATGTGGCAACAGATTCAGGCATTCAAGAAAATACTTATTTTTCTCAAAGATTTTATTTCTAAGTCAAATTTATCAACAGAAAATTTCCCAGAACAAAAATTATTCTTGAACAAAAAAATGAGAAAAGGTAGGAAAATAATGGTATATCAAGATATGAAACAGTCCTGGATTCTTTGATTGCAGAATTTAATGACAGGTTTAAAGACTTTGAAGAACATAATGAAACACTGAAACTAGCTTTTCAACCTCATTTTGTAAAAATTTCAACAGCTCCAGAATATTCACAGATGGAATTGATTGAGCTTTCTGAGGACAGTATCCTAAAATCTCTCTTTGACAACAAGAAAGATCCATTGAAAATTTGTAAAACTGCAGTTGAGTATCCAAAACTCCGTCAAATTGCCAGGCGTCATCCGAGCTGCTTTGGTATAACTTACTGCTGTGAATCTACGTTTTCACACATGACATTTATCAAGTCTTGTTTAAGGTCGCAGTTGGCCGATAAGCATCTGGAAGGCCAACTAAAGCTTAAAACTACGAAGATAGAGCCAAATATTCAAGTCCTGATTCAAAAGAAACAGAATTAGAAAAGTCATTATTAACTTTTGTGATACATGATAAATTAAGAAATATTGTAATAGATGGGTTAAGAAATATTTTGATACAAGATGCTTTAAGAAATATAACATTAGTACGAGTACTATACACCAAATTTGCATATTTATTAGTGCGGTCCCCAAACATATTTTTAAAGATCATGTGGCCCCCAAGCTCAGAAAAGTTCTTCACCCCTGTTTTAAACCAACATTAAAAGCGTTCACTTTAAATTCTTTTGTTCTGCTGTCGTGGAAATGAGCTGTGTTTGATGCCTAATTGTGAAAGTGCTTAAGTTTACGCTTTCTTTTAGTAAAGAGTTTACTTTTGCATCCAGCGGTCCAGCTATAGCCAAAGCTTCTTTGAAAATTTGTAACCAAGAGCCCCTAATCCGTCTAAGTTCTTCCAGCAGCTGTCCAATTAAACGTAGCTCGTCATCAATAGTAATGTTCTCAGATTGTAGAAGACGACTAATATTGTTAGCAGCAGTCAGGGCTTTGTAACAAGTTGTAACTAGCAATTAAAAAGATGGTAATTATTTTTTTTAATTTTTTGCTTGACTGAGCTGCTCACTGGTTATACCCAGGTTTTGCATGACATGTTCAAGAGCTGGCAACATTTCTCTCAGCCTCTTGGCAAGTGGTTTGATCAAGTCGGTATGAGAGCTACATCTTGTCATAGAAAGTCTATGCAGTGCAAGTCTTGTCGCTTCAGTGAGGACATTCCATAGGGAAGGACTTGTTCTAAATAAAACGTACCAAGATTCTTTAATATCATACCAATAATAAGACTAGCTATATTGACTTCTTTCTTCATTTCGCAAGGTTCAACACACAAGAATCGTTATTTGCCAGCAATTATTTTCTTTTTCATTGAGGAGAAAACTAATAATAAAAGTTATCTGCTTAGTGTGAGATACATTGGGGGCACCATCAAATATGATTGTGAAGTAGATATCATTCTGAAATTCTTTGAAAGCTGCACTTTAGATGAAGCCGCCATTTTCTCTGGTAAACTCATTTTAAGGCAAGATAAAGAAGTAAAGGGCACTTATTCTGGAGCTCTCTTGTTGATAGCGTCTTCCAAGTGGAATGCAATGACAGGGTTGTGGCAACCAATAAGATTTATACTAAATAAAAAGTTTCCATTTTTTTTCTCATTCACGTGTGTTGTTTTACCTTCAAACATAATTGTATATAATAATTATAGTTAAATTATAACAATAATTATATAAATAGTTAAAAATGATATTGAGAGAACTTTATAATGAGTTACCTATAAAAGCTAAACTCCTACAAGCCAAGAAAAAAGTCACATCCAAAGTTCGACAAAGAAATGCCCTCCATTAAGCTGTCTCAGAGTTTGTCACTTCTAGAGCTCTGAATATGTACTGGGTGGAGTTGGAAAGACGAATGTTTTACCTGCTTGTAATAATTACCAAGTCAGGTTGAACATCACATTTTTTACTGTTAGATAATGATCAAGCACGAGCTAGCATGGTAAATTGTTAATGGGTTTACGGAATAGGGGAGACCGGGGCTAGTCGAATGTTTTTACTCTATAAGCTCTGTAAAAGCACATTTTTTTGAAAATATTAAAGTGTAGTCTCAAAGATTATGAATTTGGTTAACTTATAAGATTTGCATTCATTTATAAAAAAAATTGTTGGGCCTTCCAAAAAAAGTTGCGCCAACTTACCTCACAACGACGTAAATTGGCGCAAACTATAAAAATGATTAATAATGTACTACTAAGTACTGTTACTATTAAGTGCAAAATTAATAGAAATAATTTTACAACAAATTTAAGCCAAATATCTAATTTTACTCTTAGCTGGTACCAATTATTAGTAGGGTTGAGCGGGGCTAGTTGAGCATAAGGGCAAGTTGGGCAACTAAATTATCTCAAAAAGTACGAATCACATGGCAAAACATCTAATGCATAAAAGGTAGGTATTTAGAATAGTAATAAAATGCGCATCAAATGGTTGTTGGACCCCGGTTTAGTAACATGCACGGACAGTTTTTAGATTTCGGACCAAAAAAGTGAAAAAAATATTTTTGCTATTTTTTTCTTAGATGCCTAAAAAAGCATATATCTGGAATCACTTATTTACCCATTTATTTAGCTATTGATTATACTTATCCTTTTTTCCCAAGTCCGTTACCTACCTATACTACACGGCCTATTTTGTTGCATTTACCGTAAAAAATAAAGAGGCCAGTTTTTTTATGGCTCCTGCATAAATAATTATTTTTATAAATGTTTTATTCTTATTTTATAAAAATGGTTTTAATAGCAGATTTTTTTTGAGTACTTACATTATTTTGTGCTGGATTTTTTGTTGACTGATTGCCAACATCAGTTTATTCCAATAACATAGAATACTGAAATAGGTTTTCAGATAGCTATATATCAACATGCTACTGAAAAAAAACTTACATGTTGCTAAGATTGCTTAAAACTCTCCGTTGAAAATAAAATCAAAGGTTTGTGATTTTGTAATTATTATAACTGAAATTAAAAGAAGAAATATCTTTTTAGTAGGAATATTTATTTTGTCTTTTTTGGAATTCTTTCACTTGATCTTTCCTTAATGAATTTATTTGTAATTTCTTTTTGCAAATCATAATAAAAAATATTACTAACAATACGAGATCTATATTTTATTTTGACTTTTGATATTTTTCACTGGGAATTTTGACACTGCAAATTTCTGCATATTTTGACACCGAAAATTTCTGCAAATTTTTATTTGAAAAAGAATGACTGCAATGTTTTATTAGAAAAAGAGAAATAACAAAATACTAAAAGGATGAAAAATAAAACTAGATAGTGGTTGAATTAGATATATAGGTTCTTCTCTGTATAAAATAACACTTATTGATCATAAGTTTAACATCAAAATCTTTTTGTTAGTTTTTTACCAATATTATTTGCTTTAGTATATATGTCTATGCTGTCTTCAGAAATCTGACACTGGTATTTATGTAGACAACTAAGCAATATCTTGCAAAATATTATTTAAGGATTATCAAATTTTTGATAAATATTTTCTCGAAAAATTTGCCAAAGTCTTTTTACTAATGCATGTTTCTAATAGACTAACAAAAAGTCTGCCACCGGTCATTTAACTATACTTAATAAAACCAAGCTCCAAAAAATCACTTTGTAAATTCGAAGTAAGAACAACTGTAAAGCTTTTTTCAAGCAAATCATCCATAAGAGATACAACTACTTGTAGTGTTGTAATTAGAGCACGAGAAGTTTGTTAGATTAAAGTAAAGAATTTATCAAATATAATTAAGGGTTAATGAAAGGAACTTATCAAGTATCATTTTGATCAAATTTCAGTACAATTTGCAATTTCTCTAAAAAGTGTGGGTTTGTTATCACCTTTTAAAGCAGCATTGCTGAGTTTGATTGGATAAATTGAGTTTCTACTTTGAATTAAGTATGATAAATAACTTATAAAACAATGATACAAGTTGTGCTGCATAATTTCTTTCAGGAAGACAACTCTATTTCCAGCTGCAGCTGTTTCGTCAAATATTGTTAATGTAAAATTGATAGCTTGTTTTTTGTTTCCAAGGTATGTGACTTGGTAATTAATTTTCCTTTCATTTTCTTGTCTGTTTAATAATTTATCTTTTAATAAACTTGAAGAAACATATTCCCTGTAATGTAACCACCAGTAACTTCAACATCGTTTTGCGTTTTTTATAAAACGGAGTATATGAAATAATAAGTATGTTTTAAACACTTCTTTTCTAAACTGGATGATAAATAACTTTCATCCAGTTTAATCTCCATTATATGCTTCATAAAACTATGAAAATGCATTAACATTCGTAGAATGGTTATCGGTAACAACAGCTCTTATTTTAAATTCAGTTTAGTGCATTGAGGTAACACAATCATCAATTTGTTTTTTCGAACATAAACCTGTTCTGTGCACTTTAGGTGAGGATTTTAATACATAAAAATAAATTTTTGAATCCCTACATTCATAAAAACAAAAAAAATTCTTTATAAAGATTCAATGATTTTTCTATAATATCATAGTTTTTTAATTTGTAATTTTCACCACTGTGAAGGCATTTAGTTAAAGAAATATGGTAGCATTTATTAGACAATGAAAAACTAAGAAATTTATAAACAGCTATTGTTTCCAAAACTGTCGGTATGCCTGATATTATTTGGCCTACAGTAATTAAATGGCCTGATTTGTTGCATTTTAATTGCTGCATGTTTTAAACATGCAGCATAATAGAGTATATTGTAAAACATTGTTTTGCAGTGTATATATTCTAAAGAAAAATCCATGTTTTATACCTAATAACTGAAATTATAATGAATAAAAAATTATAAACCTTTAACACTATTTCCAATGGAGAGTTGTGGTTAGTTTTTGCAACATGCAAGGTTATTTTTAGTAGCATATTGGTATGTGTTGATATAGCTATCTGAAAGCCTATTTCAGTATTCTGTGTTATTGGAATAAACTGAAGCAGGTAATCAGTTAGCAAAAAATTCAGCAACACATAAAAAAATAAATTATAGAAAATTTAAGTGTTATTTAACCAGTTAATAAAATAGGAATAAAATATTTATAGTGCAAACACGACTCTTAATCATAGCAAGAGCTCAAGCTTTTATATGAATCGATGTATACAAAAAAGTCATAAAAACTATTTTATCGGGGATCGAGAAAAAACTTATTAAATCCAAAATTATTACTTTAATAAATTCAAAATCTGGCTGCTTTTTGACATCTTTAAATTTTAGATTTGTTAAAATATATATCAAAATTTGTGATATATATATATATATATATATATATATATATATATATATATATATATATATATATATATATATATATATGTGTGTGTGTGTTATACATAGTTAAAGTTGTCTGACTTAAAAATAGTTTTTATGACCTAGAACGTTTTTGTATACATCGATTCATATATAAACCGTAAAAAAACTGGCCTCTTAATTTTTTACGGAAAATGCAACAAATCAGGCCATGGAATTTAAGTAGGCCAAGTCTTATAGTTTTTTTTATAACCTACCTGATGTGTCGTATTGTCTAGTAAGGGTAAGTTGAGAAGATTTGACAACGATTAATAAAACGGCTTTATCAGACGGGAAGATAAAATTTCGTTTAAGGTAAAATCTTGAACCTTTTTTTTTTTTAAATATATTAATTTGGTTTAAAGTTATTTGATCTTTTAATATTTTAAAAACATATTTAATTCAGTACTAATTATTAATTAGTGCTGAATTAAATATGTTTTACTAATTATTGTCAATAAAATCTTCAAGTTGAAAAGTTCTTGAGTAAGTTTTTTAAATTAATCTTGTTTACTATGTTTATTATGATAATAATAATATGATAACGTGCATATTTAAAAAACTTATAACCAATTTAAAGTATATATAATTAAAACATATAAAAAAAAAATGATATTTTATTTATATTTTGATTATTTATACTATATAAAATAATTTATATACATATTGTTTAATATTACTATATTTAAATAAAAAAATTTAAATATTGGTATTTAAAAGTTAGAAAGTGTGTGTGTGTATGTGTACACACATACAAACACACACACTTACACACACACACTTACACAGACACACACACACACACACATATATATGTATATATATGTATATATACATATATATATATATATATATATATATATATATATATATATATATATATATATATATATATATATATATATATATATATATATATATATACAGGGTTAGTCAAAAGTTTTGTCACCCCTTAGTGGCACTTTTTTTGAAGTACATTTTATCTCTTGTCAGCGTTGTAATTTATAGATAATTATTTTCAGTATCTAACCTTGACCTTAATACTGTTGTTTACTGATGTTATTTTTAAAAATATGTTTTTGACATAAAAACTATTTAATTTAATATACGAAGATTTTATTATAAAGCAGGAAGGTAAGAATATTTAATTAAAAAAGTATTTTGTCTATATTATTATAAAATGAAAACACGGATAGTTAGGGTTTAGTTTAGTGTTCAAAATTTTAAAAGTGAAATTTTCATCATGCATGTCAAAAGTTTTGTCTCCCCCCACCCTAAAATTAAATTTCAATTACAAGCGAAGTATTCTGGAAAACTTATGTTTTGTATTATTATTTTAGATGGGAAAAATAGCTGGTGTCACAAATACAGCTCCTGCTTTAAGAAAAAGAATGGCGGAATTGCAGATAGCCGGCTTGACAAAGACACAAATTGCCAAAGTGTTGGGGTATCATCCACGAACGGTTCAGCGATACTGGACAAAATCACCATCGTCAAAGTTTAACGACAAGTTTCGTTCTGGTCGTCCGAAGGCTTTGTCACCAGCGTCAAAAAAAATCATCACCGAAACTATAAAAAATAAGTAGGGTTCATCTCCAGGTGCTTGCGCAAGAAAGCTGAACATGTCGCATCGATATCGGGAAAAAAATAAAATCGTATCAGAGTCAACTGTACGAAGATTCGTTCGCGAACAACCGTGGGGTAAAATTGCTTATAAACAGCCAATAAAACCCCTACTAACTGCAAAAAATAAAGACGATCGCTTAAAGCTGTGCCAGTGGTTAGACGAAAACGGGTATCTGGACGATAACCATTTGGGGCGTATCAAGGAGTCACATTCTTTGGACGGATGAGTCGCCCATCGAACTTTTCCCGACTCCGAACCGACAAAATGTCCGCATTCGCACTGACGACAAAACTAAAATTATCCCGGCGCAGAAGCCAAAAAATGGACTTAAAATTATGGTTGCCGTTGGAATGTCAGGGTATGGTTTGACAAAATTAATAATTGTCCCAGAAAAAGTTACGATCAATGCTGATTATTACATAAATAATATTCTTCCAGTTTATAAAGAAGCTTGTGTAGGAAAACAAGCCGGTAATGATGCTGACTGTCGCCAACTTGTGTTTAGCCCTCATAATAACATGTGTTATTTCAGCAAGATGGTGCTCCAGCACAATCTGCGAAAAAGACCCAGGAATTTTGTCGTAAAAATTTTGCCGCCTTTATCCCAAAAGGTCGGTGGCCAGGTAACAGCCCTGACATGACCTGTATCGAACACTTGTGGGCAAAACTTCAAGGCAGTGTGCTGCTTGAACCACGGCCAAAAAACAGGGAAGAACTGGTACGCCGTGTTCAAAAAACTTGGAAATCGATGGATGGTGATAATCTGAAGGCTCTGGCGGAATCTCTGCCAAGTCGTGTTGCGGCTGTTCGAGCTGCAAATGGAGGACATATTAAGTACTAAGCATGAATTATATTTTTATTTTATTGGTTTATGTATTGTTGTGTTTAATAAATATGTATTTCTTGCAAATCATTACTTGTTTTTGTATTAAAGTTGAAATTGTTAGACCAGTGGGGGAGACAAAACTTTTGACTAACCCTGTATATATATATATATATATATATATATATATATATATATATATATATATATATATATATATATATATATATATATATATATATATATATATATATATATATATATATATATATATATTTGCATATATTATAGGATGCGTATTTATAAAGAAAAACTTCAAATTGTGCTTTCATAAACCAGCAGCTTAATGATGCAGCAAGTTTTGTTTTGGAGGGGATAAAAGTGTTATTGCAGCTGCTAAAGAATTCGACATCAAAAAAATGACATTAAGAAGATACATTTGAAATCTTTACTCTGGTGGTTACCCATCCATGGGTTATTCCAAACCTAGATAAATTTTTTCCCAAGAGCAAGAAAGCGCCTTAAACAATTATTTATTGCAAATGGCATCTATATTTTTCGGCTAAATTCCTAAAGATGTTCATTCTCTTGCATATGAGTGTGCTCTTCAATTCAAAATCAAAATACCAGAATCTTGGACAGTAAATAAGATGCCTGGTAAAGAGTGGATGACTAGTTTTTAAAAAGAAATCCTCAATTATCTACAAGGAAAGCTGAAGCAACTAGCCTTGGTAGGGCAACATCATTTAACGCTGCTAATGTAAAAATGTTTTTTGATAAGTTAGGTGAAGTTATGGTAAAGTTAAGATAAGTTATATATACAAATTCAGTGTTTCACAAATATGGAACGTTGACAAAACTGGTGTATCTTCAGTCGTTAAACCTAGTAAAATTGTGGCTGTAAAGAGCATAAGAAATGTTGGTGTTATGACATGTGGGGAAAGAAGCACTAATGTGACAATGGTAACCACTGTATCTGCTTCCGGAAATACAGTCCCTCCAATGTTTGTGTTGCCTCGCAAAAATTGCAAAAATTATTTTGGTAATAATGGTCCACCGGACTGTATTCGGTTAGTTAATTGAAGTGGCTGGGTTACAAATATTGAATTCAAAAATTTCATTAGGCATGTGAAGCCTTCAAATGAATATAAAATTCTGTTGATTTTGGAAAATTACTCTTCTCACTTACATATTGAAACACTTAACTTAGCAAAGAAGAATGGAATAGTCATGTTGTCTTTACCACCATAGGTACAAAAAGTACCAACGAGAAACTTAAAAAGTTGAGAAACAAAAAAAATTATCTACCTGTCAATCTCTTTCAAATAATAATAAAGAGCATGGTAATAAAAAGACTCAGTTACATTGTATATTAAAAAAGAAAAGAAACAAACAAACAAAAAAACTGAAAAGAAACTTTAAAGAAACAAACAATAAGTTCTGCCTGTCAATTCTTTCCAGATCATGGTAATAAGGAGACTCTGCTGCTTAGTATATTAAAAAATAAAGAAAAACAATCAAACAAAAATACTAAAATGACAAAGAAATTAAAAACAAGGCCAGAACACGATTATGCTTGTCTTGTATCTTTGGGAAACTTATTCTGAAAGTCTACCAGAAGAAAGTTGGATCCAGTATCAAGGTTGCAATCAATAGTCTCATTCAAAATGTGATTCACACACTGGTCAAAACTGTATTTGCATTAACTGCAAAATGAAAATTGAAGACTAACATTTGGTGTTTAGTTATTATATATATATATATCTTAAATAGTTTGTTAAAATTGAAAGTATGTATTTAGTTTATAAGGAAGCTATGTTTTGGTTTTATGACAGAGTTAGTAGTTGTCACAGAAATACATTCATTTTTTTATTGCTCAACTCACCCCACACAATTGCTCAACTTACTCCGCTGGGGTTGATTGAGCAGCCTATTAAACTTTAGACTATATTTTCTAAAACAAATCAAAAATGTTTGTCTCAACCGTTTTTTAGCAGATCAAATAATCTTTCTAATAGTGAAAAAATTATATTTATCCGATGTACCGTTCAAGAGATCTGTTAGATATAGTAAAAATCGCTCAACTAGCCCCGCCCTATCCTACGTATAACAGCCAAAAACAGTAGCCCAGAAAGACGGCAACTATTTTTAGACTGGAAAAAATTCTGACTAGATAAAGTGAACCAATTGTGACTGGAACATTTACAAGAACTTTTTTTTCATGGGCTATTTTCTTTGTAAAATAAAAAGGATGCGATGTTCCAAAATTTACGTTTTTGTCCAAAAAGCACATAAATCTAATCTTCCATGCGCATGCGCGAATCCTGACAATACTGTAGTGAATGATGAATCGGTAAAACAGGAAGGTTTTGTATAATTTTTAACACTTTCTGATGAAAAGCTCTGAAGATAAACACAGTTCGTCAATTTACCCATGCGGCCAACTTGCCCCCGTTTTATCATACCTAAGAAAAACAAAGCAGTAATATTATTATTAACCTTCCATCACAGTAATGACATTGTTATGGATCTTAATGAAAAACCACGTATTATTCTAGATTACAACAAATACAAAGGTAAAGTTGACACGTTAGACCAGGTTGTCAGGTGCTACTTGAGTCGCCCAAAGAGTAACCGATGTTTTGTAAAATTTTGGATATTGCAGCATACAACGCTTTGAATTTATTCTTGTCAATTCACCCAAATTATAAAAATGGGGCCTCTGATAGCAGAAAATAATTTTTAAAAGAATTATTAAAAATTATTAAAAAGTTTGATGCAAATGGCAACCTTCCACAAATAGTAGTAAATAATCTTCGCCAAGTAATTGCACAAAATAACCTATGAAATCAAGGTTAACCAATTCAAGAGCCGCACATAAAATGATGCTATATTTGTCCTCGTGTTTAAGACAGAAAAATTCGTCTGCAGTATGAATCATGTAGCCATTCTGTTTGCAAGACTCATGGCAAAATATTTTGCAATAGTTGCCATATTTAGAAGATGTATTTTGTTTTTGTTTGAATAAATTGTATCAAATATCACATTTATTTATAAAACAATGAGAAAAATGATATTTTAGATAAAAGAACGCATTTTAATTTAAAAATTCTAACATATTTTGTAAAAAATCTATATTTTTAGTTGGGGTAGTTTAATACCACAGCCGTCCTTGACGTAACTTTTTTTCCCAATTCTTTAAGGGTTAAACGTATAATTTGTGTAGGTTTGTTTAGACCTTACAAAGTTATAAAGTATGTGAAAATATACTTCTTTGATTAAAAACAAAGTGGCGCAAACTATAGACTTAAAGGGAACAAACTATATTTTTTCCTTTTGGTATCCCCTTAAAATTAAAGATTCAAAAAACCAACTAATTTGGACTGATCCAATCCCACTAATTTTAGCAGGCCTGTTACTCTAGTCAAAGCAAAAGAAGCTAGGGAGATTGTAAAGGAGTATTTTAAATGAAACTCAGCATATTCTTTTAAAAAGTGGTTTAAATATATCTGCAAAAACAGAGATAAGTATGGTTGGTGGTAGAAATGTTAGATTTATTGGTTGGTGATTCTGGACTTTTTTGCCACTATAACAATTGTTCCGGAAGTAGTGCCAATGACCTTGTATGTATTCTACATACAATACAAAAACTTATGAATTAGGAACAGTTGAAATAAGAACACATCCAATAAAAATAAAAAAGCCAGTAAAAAAAGGCTTTTGCAATGTATAACATGTAAAAAACTTGGACATACCGTAAAAGGGAGTAAAGTAGAGGTGAACAATGTTCTTGTTGAGGAAAAAATGATAATTCAAGAACGTTTTCTGTGATTATATAAAGTCAATAAGACTTATATCTACGTGATATTGTATTTAATATTAAACTATTTTGAACTCAAATATACTTGATTTAGAATATGATATAATATGATTTTCAAAAAAATTATATTACCCATATATTAGTCATAACTAGAGTAAATTAGTAATTTTCCATATATTTGTTATACCTTATGTCAGAATAATGTAAGGGGTCGTCTATAAAATGCATCACGCAATTTTCGACCGTTTTTGACCTCCCCTTCCTTGTCACAAAACCGAACACTTTAGTTGCAAGTTTTGTATGAATTGTCACAAAAGTACTCACCCCTTCTCTTCCTTAGTGCATGACTTATTTTATGGACAACCCCTAAGTTGACCTCAAAGCAACTCAGTCAGCTAGTAGCTTGTTAGTCACAGGGATCGCAGCACTATTTATTATATAGACAAATTTGTAAAATATATTACTTTTTTATTTATACACTTAGTTTATTTGAAAAATTTAGAAAAAGTGGGGCATGACATACGGCGCTCCTCCCCCTCCCTCTTTGTTGCTATATTCCCAGGGTCAGAGTGCACACACGTAAAATTTAACCTCAGAATCAGATTCTTTGACCAAAAATAGTAATATAATAAAACTTTTACAAGATTTCATAAATAGTTCACGGAGTTATGAACTTTTCCTTAAAACCATATTCTGGGCACACTGTGCGTTTGTTTAAAATCTCAATAGAAAAATTCTAACAAAAAAAGAAAACAAATCATTATAAAAACTTTCAGATAACCTAACTAACTTTTATTTGAATTTAGAAAAACTGGTCCAATCAAATCCCCCATTAAAATAAAATGTTTGTTCAATTGAATTCTCCTCATTATAACTGATTTCAAATAAAATAAAAGTGTTATATAGTTTTATTATTCCTTGAACAGTATTAATCAGTAGGTTTGTAATAACATAATTGTTTATTAGTACTAACTCATCATTCTCGACAGATATGTCAATATATTTGGTCTACACTTTCTTTAGATTATAAAATAGCGCAGTAAATTATATAAATATTTGCACATTAGATAAACTCAATTGGAAAAATACCTGTTTGCATTACAATCATATCTCCATGTAAAAAAATTCAGTCAAACTAAAGTTTTTTTAAAAAAAAGTCTATTTTCATAAACAAAGCAGTCAAAAAACACGTTTTTTTGATTGGTTATTACATTTTCGAGTTTAAAATAGAATTCCAAAAACCGCAGAATTATTTATGTGACACACGGAAAAAAATCTAAACTGTAATCCAAGCAATCAGAATGTGACTATTTTTATCTCAAAACATTAAAAAAAGTTTGAATATATATATATAAATATATATATATATATACATACATATATATATATATATATATATATATATATATATATATATATATATATATACATATATATATATATATATATATATATATATATATATATATATATATATATATATATATATGAAATTAAATAAAAACGCAAAGAATAAATATTATTATGCTGGTTCCGAAATAATTTTTGCTTATATTTAAGTTTAAAAATCTTTGCTTATATTTACTTTTGCTAAAACTTAAGTTTAAAAATTTTAAATTTTTTACTTTGATCTAAATTTGAATTTTAAACATTTATAACCAAACGTATTTTTCATATTCTGATTTAAATTTTTAATGTGGTTCATATCACTAAACAGCAACAGTTGACAACAGCATTGCACCATTACAACACTTAGCTTTCTTAAATAATGAAAGTGAATTTCTGCATGTTTTTGTTAATGTTTTAACTGATGTAGTTTTTAAATAATCGTTTATTTGAATAACCTGTAAATTTATTGTAATTAATGATTGTGTTTGTTTTACAAAGTTGCAAATGATTTCAAATAATCTGTTATTATAGCTTGAATACAACGTTTGCTTTTTTTTTCTGGTCGTAAATAAATCAAATATAATTATGGAGAAAACATAATCGTTATTAAATTAAAGTTTATTGCTAATATCAGAACGGCAACTGCATTAGGTCTTTTATTAATGTTTTGGCTTTCGTAGTAAATCGGGAAGTAAAAAATTAATAGGATGCATGATATTCTTGTACTATATGTAATACAAAAAGTTTCATTAAAATAGGAGCATTGCAAAACTCTAATCTTTTTTTGGTAGTTTAGATAATATAGAATTTTTGAAGGTTACCGAACCAATATAATCAAACTCGACAAAATTTGAACGGCTAAAATAAAAGACATTGCCATATTGTCAAATAAAGATGCAATCAGTTTTTCTATTTTAGTCAAGCGATAAGCTATTTTATAAATGCGAACGTAGTTTTTTGTTTTTAAATAAATAACTGCAGAACATGATGTCAAGAAGAAACTAAGAATTTTATGTAATTTTATGTACACTTATAATATGTACTTACAGTACATATTATAAGAGTAATCTTTGTGAGATATAATATTGGAATAACATTGAAATAACTAAATGGCAAACACTTTCCATAACAGAAAAGGTAAAATACGTTAATCGTACGACAGGTGTTTTTCTTTGATGAATTAATGTTAGTGCAATAAAGGTGCTAAATAAAAAAAGGTAATCCATAAAAAATTAAAATAAGGATTCTCTAAATATTTTCGAATACTATATGGTCCAATGTAAATGGATCTTTACAGCCTGTTTTAATTGACTTTGATTTAAAATTTAATGGGCATTCTAGGCATTTTAAATTTCCATAACTTTCTTTAAAAGATTGATCTTTACAAGAAACGCAATAACTCCACTTCTTTTTTTTTTCCATTAGATTGAAATAATCGCAATTTTTGTTCAAAATCTGGCATACATGTAACTGCGTATTTTGAAGATGGAAACAAATCTGTCAAAGCACTCTAGTTGAGAGATTGAAAATAAGTGTCGTTTTCATCAGCCCAGCAAGCAAAAATAAAAGACGACATATTTGTTCGAATAAAATTTATTTTATAAAAATTGTATCACTATCCATATTAGAGTTTTAAAGATTGACTGTAAAGCCCGAGCATATTCCTATCTCATATTCGCAAATTTCTCGTGACACGTGTATCTACAAGAAGACCTTTTACAGTATTTTTAAACTTAATGTTTTTTTCATATCTTCAATCAAAATATAATCGCTATTTTTAAGTATAGTTTCCAGGTGCAAGCAGTGAAATTGGCAAACGCTTAAAAATGTGTTTAACCCACTGTAAAAATTTCCATTAAATATAATAAAGGAGTTATTCGAATATAATACTAACTCTTCGACAATTTTTGACATGAGCTCTGTATTTTGGTAATTACTTGTGTGTTCTATGACGTTTAAGTTTTATGACGTTTAAGTCGTTAAAGTTACATATTCAAACGAATCAAAAACACTTTCTTTATTATCTACTGTCATTACCAAAACAATAAGCCTTTTAAAACGCAAGTTTTCAATAACGCTTTTAAAAATGATTTCAGGAGAAACTTTAGAGGCGCGGCATTGTTTCAATAACTGATTTTATAATTAGCTTTATTAATATTGAAGAATAAAAAGTTCTTGTAAGGAATAATAATATCTAAAATTAAAGTTGTCGATTCTTCGTCAACAGCCGCTGCTATGATAAAAACCACCTTGATAAAAAGTACTTTAATAGAACGTTTGACCGATAATAAACTCTAATAAAAACTCTTGAGAAGCAGAATAATTGTAAGTATTGAATAAACCAGTGTTTTGGTTTTTTTTTTGAGTAAACCGGTAGTTAAAATTCCGACAACACTTTGAGAAAAATATTCATTAAGTTTTGAAAAACAGTGAAATTTTGAGTTTAGGTTATTAAGAAAAATAAGAGTTGAAAATAAGAGTTAAATTTGACAACTGACTTCAACTTTCTTTGGAACTAAAATAAGTAAATTAGCGACTGCCAGTTTTGGAATGGCCACAAATAAAAGCTTTGACAACATTTAAAACAAACAACAACGGCAACAGCGAAAAATTTAAGTTAAAGTAATATTTATTTTATATAATAAAAATATAAAAAGTTTATATGCACAAAAAATTTTTATAAATTTTGAGATATTTATGTAGCAATGGACAAATTTCTATAACCTCGTTGGATAGATTTTGAAACAGCTGAAAAACTCAAACCAGCTGCAAAAAAATTTTACTTTAAAAATAAACAAAAAATTTTAATAACAAACTTTTATTAAAAGGTTTAAAAACATTAGCCTGTTTTTTTTTTTTTTTTTTCCTCATTTTATTTAAAATGCAACATTTTCTTACACGAGAAACTACGTTTTTAATGAAAAAAGTAGGGAGTACCATTTACTAAAGACGATTTATGCTTTGAGATGAATTCTCCAGAATCTTAAAAAAGTAGTTTATACCGAGCAGAAAAATAGAGAAGCAAATTTCAAAAAAATAAATGAAATGAAGAAAATGAGATAAAATTTATGAAAGGAATTAAAGTATTTTAAACAATTTTTTTTTTTAATTTTTTAAGGTAATAAGACTAGAAAAAACCAAAATATTTTAAATGCTATAATTTTTTCTCAAGAACCTTTAAAAAAAATTAAATTGATGTTAACAATAATCTGACAATTTTTTATTTATTAATCTGCTTCATCTATCTTTCACCTATTACCTAAAGAGTAAGCCAAGAAATAAGAAATTTTAAAACACAATATCACAAAATCAACGGTTCACAATGAATTTTTGAAGATTTGTTCTTTAACAAATAGATAACTCATTTGAACTAAATTGATATATAGAATCTTATTAGAATGAAAAATAGGCATCATTTATTATGTTTGCACTAAAAAAATTCTAGTTTAGTTCAAATGAATTTTATATGTATACTTAAGATACTGTGAAAATTAAACTTATCTAACCTGAGATATTTAGTTTTGAAGTCACAAAATTTTGCAAAAAGTCAAAGTTCAATAAAACTTAAAAGAAAGTTGTAATATATTTAAAAATTTAGATACATTATTTTTAAAACCCTCCTTATCACATCATGATGTTTCATTTTGTTTATCGAAGTATTATTTTTTATTGCTCTGTGACTTTTTTTTTTTATAGTTTATTATATAATTATAAAAAATATTTAATAATGAAAAATAAAACGACTAAAACAAGAACTTTCTACTTTTATTTAAAAAAAAAAAATATTACATGAAACAAATTGTTCAAACTTTTTTTTTACTTTAAATAAAAAAATAACATTATTACCAAATAAAATAAATTACTCTATTATTCCTTATTAACACCTGATGACTAAAAAATGAGGCAACTTTAAAATAGTTATTAAAGCCATAGTTACATAGCTATCAAATTTAATTTAAAATAAATTTATAAACAGTTATATGATATTTAAAAAAATATATTTATTGGTTTTCAATAACATCATTAAAAGCAATTCGACCTAGACAAACTGAAGTCATTGAGGCATAACGTTTTGCCACTTCCAGATCTATTTTGTTAAGACAATTCACGACACGCCGTTTGAGTTAAGGAACACTTGTTGCTTGCCAATTATCCTCGTAGACTAAGCGTTTCAACTGACCCCAAAAGTCCTCAATTGGTCGAGCTTCTGGTACATTGGGTGGATTTTTTACCTTTGGTAGGTATTTGATGTTATTGGAATCGAGAAAAGAAACCAGTTCACTTGCATAGTGCGAGCTAGCTAAATCTGGCCAGAACAAATATTCTTCTTTATTTCTTTTTATAATGTTCGTCAATGATGGGTATTAACCGCTTGCGGAGACATCCGATGTATACTTGTTTGTTGATTTCCTGGCCACTTTCAAAAAACATTGGTTTTGAAGTCAATTTGGGCGGTATAATCAAAGAGACTAGCACCTTTCCTCATACTTTTTCTTTCTTTTGAACTTGACGTCGCTATTTGGAAATAACACGTCGCTAGAGTAGAAGCCATCGTTGCCAGCCAATGTTGTATTCGCATATGTGAAGTATGATTCGTCATTCAAGACAAAATCAAAATTCCTAAAATTGCGATATATATGCCGACCCAAAGGTTTGATTCGAGCTAGTTGGCTTTCGCTTCGATGAGGAATCTTTTCTTCTTGTAATATCTAATATTCGTCTTGTTTTTAAGAATTTTAGATATATACAATTGGTCACAAACGAATCTTCGAGCTACTTGACGTTGTGAAACAACATGATGATGATCAAATGCCTTTTTCAAATGGTCTATGTGCTTTTTGTCCATTTTTTTGCCTTTAAACCGCTTCGTTTTTTTCGTTGATAGCCTAAATTATTGTCTACACGTTCTAGAGCACGATATATAGTCGCTTTTGATGGTCCTTCATCTAAAGAGTGTTTTACTTTGAAGATTTTTGGCTTTTCCAGATGGTAATTTCTAAATTGGCAAATGCGTTTTCTTAGATCTTCTTGCAAACTTGTTTTATACGGAGCCATTTTAATTATTATTTTAAAACTATAATATAATTTTAATAGAGTTTAAAATTCCCTATAAATATACTAATTTATTTTAATTGCATGAATATGAATAGCATATATAAAGTGATATAAATTTTGTCTCAGTTTTTAGTAATCAGGTGTTACTAAAAATGTTCTGAGTTTTTTACATTTTTTTCACTGTGATTTTTTACCTTTTCACTAGACTTTATTTCGATGCTCTTTATATGTAAAATATTTTGTTCTAAAGTTTTAATATTGGAATAGTTTCTGATTGTCTGAATAAAAGTAAAACATTTTAAACACCATTGGTACCTTCATTACTGTGTAAAATTGCTGAATTAATATTCTTTTAAAAATTTGTTTACGAACATGTTGTTAGGGCAACAAGACCAAATTGATGCATAAAGACTTTCATTTAATACCTCTTCATTTGATAGATCCGTAAACGCTGGTTATAAAAGAATATTATTTCATATTGGCAAATTTATATGTTCTTTTTACTTTGAATTTACGTCTTTAAAATAAAGAGTACAAATAATATTGTTATTTTTAATTGAACATGCAAATACTTTAACAGTACCAGCTGCTTCCATTGACCCAGAAGATTATTATTTATGGTTTATAAGTAGGAATTTTGAACTTTCCAAGCATTGTATCATGATGAAGCTTTTTAACATTTTCATATAACCCCATGCAAAATATTGACACTGCGTAATAATCAACACATTTATCACCCACAATAGCACTTACAAATCCAAAAAGGGAGGTATGGCCGCGTCGATGCTATGCACTATCAATGTTAACGTGCTTCATTATTAGTTTATTATTAGTATAGTTATCTTTTATTTCAGGTGTCACATGTTTCATACTTTCTTTGGGAGTTTTATCGTAAGCTTTTAATATTTCTAAATTTAAAAAGGTTTTTTTGAAAAGAATAGCTGTCAAACAGTGTAAATTCATACAGCAACAAGATGTTCTAATAGCTTAATACCCTTTTCCTATTTCTCTCAATCAAATTATCTTTCTTCTGTTTGCTCTAACTCTTTTTCGACCACCGCGTGTTTTTCTATAAAGTTAAGTTTACACTCTTCTTTTTAGAAAAATTGTAAACTATTTTCCATTCACATACACTACACTTGATTTCAAAATGATCGGCAAAACCCATGCACTTTGTAACAAGGCTGTAACAATTTGGACATCTAACACTTTTCACAATATCAAGCAAAATTGAAAAAATAATAAGTATGAAATAATCTTTATTCACAGTGTTATTTAAAACTTGATTTTCTTTATTCAGGTAAATTCGTTTTCTGGCACTTGCACAACTTGAGCTGAAACAATGTCTGGATTGCTTTTCTGTTGTTTTTCCGTTGCAATCGTATAACAATTTTCATTAAAAAACTGTTTCTATTTTGCTCAAAACTTTGCTTATTAGATATAATTTATAATACTTGAAGTGAAGTCTGAAAATATTGACAACATCAAAATTAAACAGTATACTCTAAAGTTGTTGCAAAAACTGTAAAAATTTACAATGTTCCTTCAGTTAAAGACCTTCAACAATTTTTTTCAGTCCAACAATTTAACAACTTTTTTACTTATAAACATGAGAAGCATGCGGTAAAATTTTGAAAAACTAAAAAATTTTTTACAGATTATAAATTACATGTTCGACGTCATAACTCTTTCAGAAATTTGGCATAATCTTTGAAAATTCTTTTAAATTAAATTCTATTTATAACATGCCATTTTATTAACTTATTAGTCAACCAATAGAAAGTGGGTAAAAAAGTAGAGGGTTAGAGCTTTAAGTTTAAAAAAGCATGATTTTAAGATAAAAAACATACTATGCTTGTCAAACGATGATTATGAAGACAAATTCTAGATAGCAAGCTTGCTTGGCACAACGTAAGTTTTGACATTAGCAAATTAATTCCGTTCGGCGAAAATGTAGTTTTTTTTGGCTAAAGTTCCGTAAATCGATTTTTTGCAAATATCGTACTATGTTGGGGCAACATTTGGCTAGTGTTCTTACGACTATTAAAATACTTCTTACGTCGACTAAATCAACTAATATGTTTACTAATACTAATAAACTAAGTCAACTAAGTCGATTTAGTCAAAATAAGATAATAATTTATTATTTTCGAAATAAATTTTCTTTCATATTAATAAAGTAATTTAATTTCCTTTTTTAACATCATATCATTTAAATGGTAATGGAGCAAAATAATGAGAGCACAACCGCTTCGACAACTGGAAAAATTATTCCAAGACCCCAATGATTTAGGGTCAGCCTTAAATACTTGCTAAATATTAAAGTCTTTACAATCATGTTTACAGTGTGATTGCATAGAAAACATTTTGGTTTTAAAACATTACATCTTAACTTTGCCCCAGGCCCCGAGGCAGCTTGAAGCGGCCCTATATGAAAGTATTTATTTAAATCAGAAACATTGAGTATACAAAAGAAAAAAAAAAGGAATAAAATACATAACCGATTATTTAGTTAGGTATAACTATTTTCCTTATTTTTATATGTAGTTTTAAGATGCTCCCAGAAGTCCTTACGGTCTTCCTACCTAAAAGAGCCTAAATAATGCTAATATGCTATAAATTAGATAAAACTTTATAAGATTAATCAAAAAAAAAGAAAATAGTTATAATTAGAGATGTCATACTTACTAAAATAGGCATTCAATATGTACGCTGCAGTCGGCAAGTAATTAGAAATTTTTATCAAGTTTATAAGTTGCTAGGATTATATTTTGCGATTGCTGACCAACACTTGTAAGGGTTTGCTGTCCAATTTAAGCGCGTTTTCATGTAAAAACTAATAACATTTGTAATTGGAATTATTCTTTCTCACATCTTCATATACGTGCATTTTTTCGTAGAGATTCGTTTGATCGTTTTCATTTACATTTCTTTTTCTTACGAAGTAGAGCTGAATCATAACCCATATTATTAGTCACCGGTGATGGTTCATCGGTGTCAAGCAACCTTTTACTAAAAAGGATTTATCGCATCGTTTTATTGTAACCGTATAGTTGACATTCCCATTAAAGTTAAACCATGTTTAAGTTCAAGTTGTAGTGAAGGTCTATCTATATTGAATTCTAAAATTACCTCTGAAATGCAAATACCTGAACTGTTTATTTTTGCAATCTTTTTGACAGGTTTAAAGAGTATGATGCGTTTATACATAACTATATTTAAATCAGATTGGCGTAACAATCAATAGCCAAGTCATAAATTAATAAAAACGGTCACAGCGCAGAGTTTTTTGCTAGAATACCCACAACATATTGTAGGTATTCTGGCAAAAAACGTTAACTCAAAAATACTTGTTAAGAGAAATTAATCATTTAAGTTTTCTTACGAATTGAAACTTTTAACATCTTATTAAATTGTATTTGTTGTTGAAATTTAAATACATTATAATGTAAAGTATTTATTTAAAAAAATATTTATAGCCTATATTTTTTAATTTAAAAGCTTTGAGCCTAAATAAAACATCTGCTATATGAGTTAACGTTAAAATTTTATATCGAGAGAAAAGCTTTTCTCTGGTTTTAAAAATACATTTAAATATCTTTACAGATATTTCATTCGACTTTTGACACTTTGTAGAGTTTTGCAAACTTTACAATCAAATTATTGATTTGACTTAATGTCAGTACAATAAACTGCCAATGTTTGACTTTACGTCTTTACAAGTATACTATGGTATACACTTCAAAAAACCAGGTCGGAACCTTTAATATAGGAAACTGTCACCGAATATTTGGTTATACTTTTCTATTTTGTGTTGCGTTTTAATTTTTTGGTATAAACCAAAAAAATATATATTTAAAACTTGTTGAATAACATTTGTATTGTTTTACAAAATAAAGAAAGGTTTTGATATTACCTTTCCATTTATTTAAATTATAAAAGTAAACAAAATAGATTATATTTTTTAATCTTCTAAGAATCTTAGAAGCTTTTCTCACAATGTCAACTTCAAGAGGTTCTTGAGACTTAATTTTTTTTTTTTCAAATAATGAAATACTAATTAACATTTAAATAATGTGCTTATAAAACTTTACTACAATCTAAATTATTAATGTAATAATAAAAGCAATATTCAAATTAATGTTTAAGATTTTACAGTATCTTACAACTTTGTATTTATAACTGTTCATTGGACTAAGTATACAGATGCTGTTATACCAATAAATTAGTAAGCTGGGGTGGCCCATTTAAATGCTTGCAGACTTAAACAAAAATTACAAATAACATTTTCGTTCCTTGGATGGGAGAAGTTAGATTTTGTTTTGTATAATAAAATTTTTAATGAGTGACATTTAAAATATATTTGTTATTGAATTAAACCAACATTTGAAATGTCATGCGGTAATAAGTATTGAAAAAAAAAACATTTTTTAAAAATTTATTCATAATGGTTTCATTCTCAACTTTTAAAGGTGTTAATACCTGCAAATTGTACATCACTAGCGTTATTGGATATAAAATTTTGTATATAACTACTACAGTGGTATTGCAAATATATATATATATATATATATATATATATATATATATATATATATATATATATATATATATATATATATATATATATATATATATGTATATATATATATGTATATATGTATATATATAAACTACCGTCCGTCAGTTTGGACGCACCTTACAAAAACAAACAAAACGCGTTTCAACTCATAAATAAAATTAATTAGGAGTGTCTACATTGATCTCATTATAAAGTACTGTAAGAATATAGGTAAGAGAGATATTTATAAAAGAAATATATTTATACATTATTAAATTTGTTATTATTTACAAAAAAATAGAAACATTTTTTAGCGAGATCTACTTGTATCGTAAAATAAGTCAATTTTTAAATAAGATTACTTTTTATTTTTCAACTTAAAAGTTAAACTTTTAAGCTGAATGTGTTATAAGATATTTTTTTTTCTGTATTTAAAAGTTAATAAATATATAGTTTTTGAAAACGAATGATTTGATTTGTTTTGAACTATTAAATTTCGGTAAGAAAATATTTTAAACTTTATTTCTTATTTTTTCAAATTAATTGTTTTATAATAGTGCTTTTTAAGACTCGTTATTTAAAATGACAAAAAGAAGGCATTATATATATATATATATATATATATATATATATATATATATATATATATATATATATATATATATATATATATATATATATATATATATTTGTGTGTGTAGGGGAGACCGGGGCTAGTTGGCTCGGTTTTTACTCTATGAGCTCTGTAGCCCTAACAGTACATTTTTTTTAAAATATTAAAGTGTAGTCTTAAAGAGTATGGATTAGGGTATCTTATAAGATTTGCATTCATTTACAAAAAAAATTCTCGGGGCCTTTCCGGACCTTCAAAAATAAAAAAAAATTGCGCTAACTTACCCCACCACGGGGTAAGTTGGCGCAAACTATAAAAATGATCATTAATGCACTGTTAAGTGCAAAATTAATAGAAATTTTTTAAAAATTAATTTTTGCAACAATTTTATCCCAAAATTTGATATTACTTTTAGCTGGTACCAAATATTAGTTCGTATAAAAGCAAAACAGTAACCCACCTTTTATCTGTGGAAAAAAAAACTAAAAAAAATTTTTTTTTAATTTTTTTGTAAGAACAAATATTTTCAATATTGTTAAAAATAAAAAAAATAGAATAAAATAATTTTATAAAAAAAATTTTTTTTCACAGTAAATGCTATGAGCCAATCTAATGTAAATTATATGAGAAAATTTTAAAAGGTAATTGGTTTACGCTATTGAAATAGCATTTTGATTCGTTTAAAAATTGAACTTTTAAAAAAAATGGTAGTGTAAACTATACTTTTTGCAAAAAATGGTAGTGTAAACTATGGTAAAAAATGGTAGTGTAAACTATGCATTTGCAGCAGTTAATTGATTGGTTGCAAATATTGCAATTTCCGTTTTACCAACAAAGTATTAATTTAAAACTAAACTTAAATAAAATTAATCTAAAATTAGACTTATTTGAAGATGTTTTAAAAAGATTAAAAAACGACGATCTTGACAGTTTAAATGAAACTTCATTGGATGAACTTATTTATAATAATAACAAAATAGTTATTAATAAAGATCTAATAAGACGATTTGATGATGGCACAATTATTGTGCTACGATGGCACAATTATTGTACCACTATTTCTTCTTATTGTGACAAGAAGAAAAAATATATATGCAGAAGTTTATTCCTGTCTTACTTAAAAGACAATTAAAAGCATTGTATTGCTCTCAGGTAAATTACTTAACCTTTTTTTTCCAAAATAATCATCTGATTATAATTTAATGTAAAATTTTAATCTGTGTTAATTGTGTAAGCAACTTGAATCTAAATATAAAAAACTGCAGTGGTCAGGGATATGATGGAGCCACAATGCTAGCTGTGTCTTTTACTTTACCTGTTACTCGGTTATTGCAATCAAAAACCATTGATGTCTTGTAACAATTTGCAGCTTATTACAACTCTTAAAAATAAATTTGTTTTCATTAGAAATGATATAGATAATTTGAAATTAGCTGCTACGATGCATCGTGTTTGCTTTGAAGTAAAGTGAACATTTTGGTTTTGAAACCAAGAACCTGTTCTATTCAAAAAATTTTGTTTTAATACTCCATGAGAGTCTGTTTCAAAATACTTTAAAAGAGTTGTTACTATCTCTCAAAATCATCTATCTACATCTATAACGACATGATTTACATGATTTTTTTCAGAAAAGCCAATTGATTTGGCGGCAGCAGTTTAAAATGCTCTGCAATTTTTATATAGATAATTTTCTTAATATCAGTCCTTTGAATGTGCGACTTGTTCTATTGGAAAAATATTAAGAAAGATTTTCAAGGACTACTCCTGACAATATATTCTTAACTCTCAATTTAATATTATTCCCTGGAATTTGAAAATATTAGGATAGCTTTAAGGATACTACACATTAAATAAAATAACATCATTATAACATAATTCATATCTATAGTTTGGATTGTAACGTTATATATAACTTTATATTTAGTTTTATAATGTTATTTTATCAAAATAACGTTATATTTGTAATTTAATGATGTATCTAACGTTATACTTAACATATTTAAATGATGTTATATTTTTAGGAATAAGTTTTTTTTAAGTTTGACTTAATCTTGCGAAAAGGCCATTTCAAGTATAAGCCTCGTTTAAAGACTATATATATATACATTTCCATAACATCAAAATGCGCAAACAAGATATTTCTGACAAAAAATAAGAGAAATTATTAATATATATATATATATATATATACATATATATATATATATATATACATATATATATATATATATATATATATATATATATATATATATATATATATATATATATATATATATATATATATCTATATATATATATATGTATATATATATATATATATATATATATACATATATATATATACTATATGTATACATGCATGTTACACATGATATGTATATATAATAATGTTACATATGTTTATATAATATATTTAATGTCAACAATATATATGTATACTATATGTATACATGCATGTTACACATGATATGTATGTATAATAATGTTACATATGTTTATATAATATATTTAATGTCAACAATATATATTTTGAATATATATATATATATATATATATATATATATATATATATATATATATATATATATATATATATATATATATATATTAATATATGTGTGTGTATGTGTGTGTGTATATATATATAGTATAAATATATAGAATATATTGATGTGTATACAAAATATATATTATATAGATATATATAACATATATATTTTTTCTCTATATATAATATATATATATATATATATATATATATATATATATATATCATTGTTATTATTATTATTTATAACTTTATATACAGTGGAGAAAATAGAATTAGCCTCAAAATGTACTGATCTAATATTTTGTAAATCTGTGAGCAAGTTTGTGCAGTGCATCTTTTGTATCCACACACATATGACTGATTCCACAAAAGGTGAACCAAATTCACATTTTTGATAATGCACATAAAATGAAGTATAGTATTTTGCTTTTTGTACAAAACATACTGAACTGTCATAAAATGTAGGCGCTAACGTAATATGATTTCCTTGATGTGTTTTTTTTATAACAGAAGACCTGCAAGTGTGGGAAAATATAAGTTTTACTTAAATGAACACTAAGTGCTACATATGTTGAGTGATTATTTTCTCAAGAAATATTTACCAACACACATGTGATAGCATTTAAGTAAATTAAGACGGCGGTCCTCTGTTTCAACTTTAAAAATATCAGCGTGATTCCTAGTAAGTCAATAAGTGGTAACACACGTAACAAAAACGCAAATTTTTTAATGCTGCACAACAGCACATTGTTTTTAATATCATGACTCAATATTATAAACAAGTTTAACTAGATGCTTCATTTATACTTGATATCATGTGGCTTTGATTTTATTTGCCTTTTAAACATATGATAATTTAATTGGGTGACCCACGTAACGATAATTACTACCACGTATCTATGAATATGGACATCTATAAATAAATATGTATAAACATTATGTACAAATATTATGAATCTATTTATAGGATTCCTTAAATTGGCGCATTTTCACGCAACTTCACATGATTTGCAAATTTTCTCGGCGTTTGAATTAAACGAGCATGTAGGCAATGTATTCATGAAGACATTTCTTAATTACACGTGCATTTATTAACTTTCTAGTTGCATTTGCAAATATTTTAACTGACGTAGGTTCACAGATTTACAATCATTCAACTTACAGTTGGAAGCGCAAGTCTCAACGCAGTTCAGTTTCTTATTTTGTCGTGTTAATTTGTTTTCTTTTTTAATTTTGATGGAAGCAGTGAAATTAAGGGCCTTGACTTCTGCACAAAGAATTAAAAAGTTTAGAATGAAAAAGAAAAAAGGAAAATCTACAATTTCAAGTTCGCGAAAATAAAAGAATTGCACAAGCTCATGCTGCAAAATTTGCTAAAATGACAAAGAAACAGTTAACCGAACTTAGACGTAAAGTAGCTTCAAGGGTGGCAAAATGTAAAGCTAAGAAAAAGGAAACTATGAAATCTAAGGTAACGTCAGCTAGAGAACTTTCGGGTGAGTCAAACACCACAATTACGTCATCTTCATTTTGTTTTCCGCAAACGCTTGGGAAAGCTATAAAACATTGCTTCAAAGCTTAACCGCTGTCTCCCAATAAAAGATTTGCAGTACTTAACAAGGTTACTGAAAATGTCGGCCTTAAAATTGATGCAGCATGTTTGTTTAAAAAACGCAATGTAAAAGCTTTCGAAGACAATATTGAAAAACTAGTAAAAGATTTTTACTTTCAACCAGACTTTGTTTACGCTATGGCAGGCATGACAAATACAATGGCGTTCGGAAAAATGGAAGAAAGGAAACTTTGAAGAAGTGTTACTTGATTATAATCCTCCGTGAGGCATATAAGTTATTTCTTGAGAATAATGAAAAAATTAAAATTAGTTTTTCCAAATTTTGTGCTTTTCGTCCACCTAATGTACTGCTTTTAAAAAATACACCAGCTGAACAGTGTAAATGTGTGATGCATGAAAATTTAATACTACGTTTGAGCGGATTGGGTATTGTGTGTAAAAATAATTGGTGGGATGATATTTTGTGTTCATTTAGTGCATTAGATATGTCCAAGTTCTGTTGGAAAACGGCTTTAGTATTAAATCTAACAAAAATGTGGAAGACAGCAATTTGATACGAATGGATTAATAAGTACGTCAAAGTGACGACATTGCTGAATCCAAGATGCAACTGCGCAAGATTCAGCAGCAGAGTACTGTTGGAGAACTTATTGGTGTCATTCAGGAGGGTTTTGAAAAGGTTGTAAACCATGTGTGGGCGAAAAGAATCCAAGCTAAAGAATTTTCTGAAGACAAAACAAAATGCACCTCCAGAATCCTGCAAATAGATTTTGCAATGTCATATTCATGCGAATATCCGTCTGAAATCCAGTCAGCTATGTGGAGCAGATCTAGCGTTACTCTTTTTACAGCAGCTACGTTTGCAAGGGGTACACAACAAGGTTTTATTATTTGCTCCGATACTCTTAAGAAAAACAAGGATACAATTTTTGTATTTCTTTTCAAAGTATACGATTATATTATGAAATTGCCTTATTCAAATTACTGCGATGAAGAAATCATTTGGTCGAATGGACCATCGTCTGAATTTAAAAACAAATACATGTTGCATTTGTTGCAACTTCTGGTCTGTCGATATCACAAACATTTTCAGTGGAAGTATCTTGCCACCTCCTATGGAAGGGGGTAATTGACGCAATTGGTGAAAAAGCAAAATATCTTGTACGAAAAACATCTGTTTGGGAATTCTTGGGTTAGACCAACTAAACCTGATGTGAAGCTTAACGATAAAAGCCAAGTTCTTAGAGAAAATGATCCCCTGTCACTTGCTGGTTCAAAAACCCGAACATATATGGTGTTTCACTCCACATACATTTAAATTTTTATTACCCTGAACGTCTAGACTCTTTAACTACTCATATTTTGCATGCTTGTATTTGTAATCATTTGCAATCACTACTTGTATGATTACTTATATCAATTGTTTTGCTCCCGATAACGCACGTAACGAGACTGGTAACACACATAACGATAACAAATTGTTAATTTAATCCGCTATTAAAATCTTTTCCCCAAATCCACTTTATGGTTTTGTTAAGCGGCATCTTTAATAACAAGTTGCACATTTCGGTTTTTCAATATGCAACCAATTTACAGATAAGCCTTGACAAAATTTACTTGTTAAAATTTTAGATGCGTGCAAATAACGCACGTAAAGATTTTTGATTTATAATTTGAGATAAGAAATGCTCAACTTTTTAGATCAAGTTTTTGAATATTTTTTGTTGTACCGTTTAAATAATATTTTGCGATAAATTGCATTTTCCTAAGGCATTATGCTGAAGTATGAACCACCGGTTTATGAGTTTAACAATTGTTCAAAAGTAATTTCTATATCTGATTTAAGTAGTCGTTTTGCTAAACTTGTTTGTTTATGCGATACAATGATCGCAAAAAGTGACCAACGGAGCCGTCCGGTTACGTAGACCTGGGAGATGTGAATATAAAAGTAGATTGTAGATGATGTCATTGGTTAAGAATCATAAATGAATGTACAGACTATTTTGTAGGGGGAATAAAACTAGGGGCTACAAGTAGAGGGTGGACAATAACTCATTCTCTAGTCGTCCTAAGCAATTGATAAAACAATAGTCTATGAGTGAATAAGTATGTGTAAATCCCTAGGTGTAATGATGACTGCCATGACTAAAAATGTCATACAATATAAAATAATAAAATAAGTAAATAAAAAGTTGGTAATCAATAATGGTTCGGGCAAAATAAAAAGAAAAAAAGTAAAAATAACTCATGTGTGCTCACGAGGTTCGATCTCTGAATCTCCTGATCACGACGCAGCGCACTAACCACTACACTATAATACTGATATATATGTGTGAAAATATTATTTATATAATTTGTATAATAAATATATTCAGCATAAAAAATTGTACACTGACAACTATCTGTGCATCAGCAGAATATAAAATATCGTGTAAAAAATGAATATATATTCAAAAGCTACTAAAGCGTAAGAATATGGGTACAAGAGGTAAAAAAATAGGCCTAAAAAAAAAAAAAAAAAAAAAGGTAAAAAAATGTTGGTGCCATGGTAACGAATCAGAATTAAGTAGTGAGTAATGGTGATCCCCCTCCTCAGGAATGCACTACGATCACCAATGACGTTTCGGAGAGCCCGAGACCTCTACTAACGCCACTCGTCAGGGGCGTGTCCTTGCAACAGAACTCACCGCCTGCACTCTACGTCATGCTAGTCAATATTGCAATATAAGAGGACTACACTACAAAAGCCAAAAATCCCAATCCTTATCCCAGTTTTAAATATAGCTCCAACATTCTTAGAGATCTCGTAAGGTTGCTGAGGGATGCGCGTGGTGCGGCTGTAAATATGTGTATAACTACACGCACTCATAACATAAAATACATACATACATACATACATACATACATACATACATACATACATTACATACATACATACATACATACATACATACATACATACATACATACATACATACATACATACATACATACATACATACATACATACATACATACATACATACATACATACATAACACCTAGTACTTCAAAGTGACTTATCATTTTTACGATAACGATATGCCTTATATATGTCTAATCTATGCCTAATATGTCTAATTTACATACATAAATATGTATATAAAACAATCCAAGAATTCACGACTAACGATAGCAACGATATGAACTAGGAAAAAATGTAGTACGTGGTAAAGGTATACAAACGCAATGTAAAATTTAGTAACATAAATAGTTCAGGGAACATAAATCTCACCTGAGAAATGGAGATGACTTCTAACTGAAAATAGTAACGTAATAGCAAATTGATAAATAGATCACTCAAGATAGCCAGCTAATACACAATATAATTAGTGAATACACCAAAAATGAGAAATAAATCAATACGTAGAATGAATTTTAATTTAAATTAAACAGTTCCTAGCGGACTGAAAAAATCGAGTTAAAAAACAAAGATTGTTTACTTAATAACCATAAGAACGCTGCAGAAGACTGCATTGTGCAAAACTAGAACAAACTGACTAATCGACGTCAGATGAAATTCCTGAGAATCTAACAATATGGTAGTTAAATACAAAAAGCATGCGAAACTCATGGTGTAAGCTATGAGTGACTAAAAGTTAATAAAAAATGAATAAACAAAAATTAAAATCAAAACTAAGATTACATCAAAAGTTGGTAAATCAATTGACTAATCAACCTTTTATTGGGTGATAAGAAGTAATGAACAAATGAATCTGTCTTATAAAGACCGCATGCTACACGTAATCTATTTCTGTCTTATTATGGGGTTTACCGTATCTAAAAAGTATATTGCATAGATGGGTCGTTTTAGTCCTTGTGTGGTTAGTATGTATTTAAATAAGAAATAAAATGCATATATTGTGATATTATATTTTTTTAATCAAGATAAAATATAGGTAATTCATTTTGTTTTTCCTTGAGGTTATTACATTCTCATGGACAAGGATCCATGTTTAAATATCTCATAGAATTGAGATAGATGTCAAAATAAAACCATCTATGTAAGTGGTTCTCGATGCTTCTAGCTAGCCACAGCAGTTGGTACATTCTTTTGTTATATTTAGCGCGGTTTTTTCTAAAGCCGAGAATTAAGAATTTGAATATTAAGTATGGAGAGCATCCATTACCAATGAAAAAAATTGTAAGTTTAAATGCTTCAGTGTCGGTTGTAGTTATGTTCCAAAATATTATCTGTATGGATAGTGGCCAGGTATTTATAGGGTGGAAGCATATTCCATTCATTTCTTTATAAACAAAGGACCGTTCTCTATCAAGACTCGCGTGAGATGATGCGTTCGCGTCCTCCGTGGCTTGGCGAAGTATCTATAGCTTGTTTATCCTAAAATAGCAGTTAAGTGTGTAAGTCATACATGTAGTTTTTTTATGCAAATATGTCTAGGCCTGCTAGTTAAAGGGGTATTAATAAAAGCCTTCTAGTGTATTCTGATGTATCTATCCAGGTCGAACGAGTGATAGTATAACACTTGGTCCTTATTGAACTATCATTAAACAAAGTAAAAAACATAAACAACATAGTAATACATAAAAAATATATCATACTAATGTGTAAAGTAATTAAAAATACATAATTGTAACATGCGGGTGGGGGCTGAAGTACGTCCAATCGGCTAAATACGAACCGGAGCAAACAGTGGATGTTTAGTTATTGTGATTGGCAGTGTATTTAGTGCGAATAAGTCTATCTCTGAGGGAAAGTGTATTAGTGTGTGTAAGGGTGGGTGCTGATGGAAACAGTGTGCAGAGTTCCGGGTCATTGTGGATAAGGTGCCAGTTTTGTAATACAGTTTTATTGATTCGTATACCATGATCATTGTAAGGTGTGACTACGGAGATGATGTGGGTGTCATCGGCTTCTTTGTTTTTGGGGATAAGATCTTTTTGTGTGTGTCGTAGGGCTTTAGTAATGTATCTGTTTATGATGCCAAGATTGTACCCCTTAAAAACTAATTGGCGCGCTAATGTGCGGAGTTCCTTGAATAGGTGGTGGGAGTCAGATATAAGCCTATTGTATCTCATTGCTTGGTTGTGGATGAGACCTGATGTGACATGATGTGGGTGGTATGAATTGAAATGCAGGAGGCTCATTGTGTCGGTGAGTTTAAGGTGAAGTGTGCTTTGTATTTTACCTAGATGGTTTTTGTAGAGAGTTATGTCCATAAAGTCAATAGAAGTATCGGAGTAGTTAAAAGTGAATTTAATGGTGGGGTGCAGGTTATTCATAAATGTTTTAACATGATCGATTTCTTCGGTGGAGCCTGTGAATATGAAGAAAATGTCATCGATAAATCTCTTGTAGAAGGTGAGGCTCTGTTTGAATTGTACAGTGATGGCTTTGTCTAATGTGCCCATGAATATGTCAGCGTATGGTGGTGCCATGCGTGCACCCATCGATGTCCCTGTCATTTGTAAATAGTTGCGGTCGTCACACTGGAACGCCGTGTTTGTCATAATGGTGTCAATCATAATCTGTATATATGCTATAGGTGGTGAATTGGGTGGTCTTAGGTTATGTGGTGTATTATTGAAAAGTAGTTTGATAGCTTTTATATCATCTTTATAGGGTATGTTAGTGTACAGGGAGGTAACGTCGGCGGTGACAAAGATGTATTGGTGAGGCGGTAGTGGTTGATTATTGAGCATGTGGAGAAACTGTGTGGAGTCCCTGAAGTATGAAGGAAGTGTTTCGGCAAGTGGTTGTATCATCGATGGTCGTGGGACCATCGCAAGCAGATACAATAGGTTGTAAAGGAATACCAGGTTTATGTATTTTGGGGAGTCCATAGAACATGGGAGAGCGACAAGGATTGTTTGGACGTATATAATTTGCTGTCTTCTTGTCAATCACTCCTTTGAATAAGATGTAATCAATTGTCGATACAACGTTCCGTGCCATTTCTATGGTGGGGTCGTATTGTAGGAGTTTATATGTGGTATCATCTGCTAGCATGATATTAATTTTCTCCTCATAATCTCTTCTATTTAGAATGCAGATGCTACCACCTTTGTCGGCTTGCTTGATGATGATATTGTTATTATTTGTTAGTGATATGATCGCTTCTTTCATGTTTCTCGTTAAGATAGGGTGTGTTATCTTCGTTCTATCATTTAGCACCATGTCCGTTTCACTCTCAATCTTTTCAAAGAAATGATTTAAGTTTGCATTGTTGGATGCAGGAGGGTTCCAAACCGTGTCGAATCTCCTTTTCATTCGTATCTGTTGGGGTGGTCCTTCATTATCTTTAAAATGAAATCTAAGTAATATATTCCTTTTTATTTTTGATAATGCATCTTTGAACATCCTTTTCGGAAACGTATTGGTCGTTTTGGATAAATCCCAACCCTCTACTCAATACTTGCCTCTCCGCTTTAGTGAGGTCGTGGTCCGATTTGTTCGTGATCATTCGATTAATCATTTTCGTGGTGGTTCTTGCTTTTTCCACTCTTATCTTATTGTGAAACGATCCTCGGATGTTATGCATATCGAACAACTCTTTCATTGTAATTGGAGTGAATTTCCTTTGTTCCTCAGATGGTGTGAAGATAGATTCGCTGTTCTAGAAAGTTATGGAGAAAATGATATAGCGTTGTAGCTGGTAAGGTAAGGGTGGTTCATAAGTACAGTGTCTCTGTAAGTATATGTACACACGTAATTAGGTGGGTAAAGGGTTAGCCCGCTGCTAAAGAATCTAGAGATAATAAGCTTCATTGCAACTGAAGCTTATTATAGAAAGCTTCTAAAAGACGTGTATAGTAAAGTTATCTGTGTTATGTCGGAGGAAATAGTGGTCTAATATAAAAATTGATAATAATCGACATGAAATGATTCGATAAAATGCTTGTATATACACATAAAATAAATTTTCACACACACTCGTATCAAACCACGAACCCCAAACACCATAAGCATCGCACTATCCACTAAGCTACTTACACTGCGTGCAGCGTTACAAAATAAAATATCTAAATTGAATAATAATTAGAAACAAAAAATAAAAAATTGAAAAATAAATAATATAACAAAAAATAGAATAGTATAATAGGTGGTGAGGTGTGTCACAAAAAACTAGTAACTGAGACTAAAAATATCTAAAAATATGATAGTGTGATGCACATGTTAGTATTGTCTAATCGTCTGAAAGAGTCTAAATGGATAATTGCTGATACTTGTAACTCTCTCCCTTGGGTAACTTAAAAGCAAATGATCAAAAAAAGAGAACAAACATATGATATACTGATTTTAGAGACTGTTGATGTCTACAGGTGTAATGGTGTAGTGCATTAGAATGTACCGTTTGGTCGTCTCGTATGGTCTCGTTATGTTTTCGTTCACTTTTAAATCGGGTGAATAGAAAGCTAAACACACTCACTCCTTGCGCTTATGGGCTAGCACATCAGAGCCAGACGTAAGACCAACAGAATGGATTTTAATTGATCGAATGCACACATTAGTCACCATAGGCCACAAGCCATCGCTCTTAGTCAAAAGAGCTACTGCCCCGAATATATATGGTCTAAACTCTAGATAACAAACTGAAAACTGATAATCACCTGTGTGAGGTAAAAGTATATAAATGTCGTTAATGTAACAAATTCATAATATAAAGCTCACAAAGCGCTATATTACGTGGGTGTAAGAGGTAAAGAAATGTTGGTGCCATGGTAACCAAACAGAATTAAGTAGTGGATAATGGTGATCCCCCTCCTCAGGAATGCACTGCGATCACCAATGACGTTTTGGAGAGCCCGAGACCTCCACTAACGCCACTCGTCAGGGGCGTGTCCTTACAACAGATCTCATGGCCTGCACTCTACGTCATGCTAGTCAATATTGCAATATAACAGGACTACACTACAAAAGCCAAAAATCCCAATCCCTATCCCAGTTTTTAATAAAGCTCCAACATTCTTAAAGATCTCATGAGGGTGGTAAGGCATGCGCGTGGTGTGAATATAAGCTAATATGTTTATACATATAAATATCACGTACACTTACATTAGAAAAGACAAATGTGTACACATGCATGTATGCGTATGTATAAAAATAAACAATTTAATGTATAGAAATAACACAAAGCAAATAGAAAATAGAAATTAATAATTATGAGTAACTTACCGTTTCTTTTATGGCTGAAATGTGTCTTATAAATATAATAAGTAAATATCACTCATAATCATCGAAACTAAGAATGTTTGTCGTTAGTATAGAAGCAGTTAGTTGAAAACATGGTAGAAAATCTGGTGACTCCAATAGTATGAGAAATATAAATCTTGCCTGATAAGTAGAGACAAAGCTATCACACAAAACAGACTCAGATAAATTAAAAAATGATTAGCCAGAGATAAAAAAATACAGACATATAATCAGTAGGCAGAGAATAGTGAAAAAAGTAAACAGATGAGATAATAAATGCGATTTTTTACTAATAGCTTATAACCACTGAAAAACGTAACGTTTAAAAACAATATTGTTGACAAAACGACTTAACGAACGTTAGTGAACACTGTATAGTAGGGTGGGTCGTAATTTTAAAATTTTGGATATAGGAGCGCGCGCAACATTTTTTTATGTATTAGGGTATTAGAAGAGACGTGAATAATTTTTTTTTTCTTAAAAAGTTCATCTAGTGTGGGCGCAGGGCGTTTAAAAAATGTCAGTTTTACAAAAATCTTATTATATTGGCATTTTTCGGCCTTTTTTATATTAGCCAAAGAAAAGGCAATTATTAAAAAACAATAAAACATAATATAGACATAAAAAATTATATATATATTCGGTGCTACTTTTCTTAATGCTATACAAACACGATAGACGTAAGAAAAGTTGGCTACCATTATGGATTTTACAAAGAATATCTACTTATAAATTATTAGAAATGGGAGCGCGCGTAAAATTTTTTTTATGTGTTAGGATATTAGAAAAGACGTGAATAATTTTTTTTTTCCTAAAAAGTTCATTTATTGTAGGCGCAGGGCGTTTAAAAAACGACAGTTTTACGAAAAACTTTAAAAAAAATTAGTATACAAAAATTGTTGTTGTTATTTTCAATGTGCGTAATGCTACTAGTATAAAATGAGGTGAATCATGAAACATAGTCATCAAACTTTGTGGGCTTTGGACTTATATCCTCCCTTTCATTATTATTAAAAACCATTAAAATTATTTAAATACAGGAAATGGTGTAGGATTTTTTATTTTTATAAAGTTCCAATAGCTTATTTGTAGGATAATTACTAAGATAATAGTTTCCTGACGATTTGCGGTTTAAACGAGTTTTATTTATTTATGATCACTTTGGCCTAAATATTGTAATAAAAATGTAATTAACAAATTTATAATATATTTATAAAGGTCTTTTTTTACCTACTACAAAAAGTACCAATATTTCTTAACAAGCATAACATCTGATGATATAGTATGTTGGAAATATTTAAGAACAAGAGACCGCCCGTCCGAGGTCAAAAAAAGCTCAAAGAAAAACGAGAAACCGGTCACAAGCGATCAACCGATCAAACCGATCAAGCGATAAACCGAAAGGTCCCGATTAAAAAAAAGGTCCCGAATTAAAAAAAGAACAACGTCACGCGCATGCGCAAAAATAAAATTAAGGATAAGGTGTAAAAAAATTTTTCATATAAAAAACTGTTACAATTAAAAATTATTCTTTTCCCTGAAAATAGGGTAGTGCTTTTTCACAAAGTTCTCAAACGTTATGTTTGGGTAACGTTTTTTTCCATTTGTGACGAAAGAATTATATATATCGAGTTCTTCAATGAGTCGTTTGTTGTATAATTTAGCCATTTCCACAACGAATAATAATTCTTTTTCTGACAAAATAATATTTTTTACCACACAATTTGAATTTCCAGACATTGTATTAGTTGCTAAAAAAATAAAAAAAATTTATTCATAATAATATTTAAAAAATTTATTCATAATAGTATTTACAGTTTAAATTAAATGGGGGGCGTCCCATTTTTCTTTTGCATAATTGTTTTAATGTAGGTACTTTTTCGTATTTATAGTTCAGTCTTGTTTGTGGACAAAACCATACCCATTCGTGATAATGCATGTTGTATTCTTCAAAACTTTTTCTTATTATTTGCATTTTTATTAGTTTACCTATAAATATAAAATATTATTTTTATAATGAGCAAAATTATTTTCAATAATATAATAATATTGATCTACTGCCCATTGAGCATGTTTCATAACACAATTATAAAAGAATTGAACTTCATCATCATTAATAAAAGGATTAAAATAGTGTGATCTAAATATTCGGTGTAAATAAAATATAATTCTTCTATGTATCCAAAAAAATAAATTATGATTTAAAAAAGTCAATTTATAACTAATATAAAAAAAATCCTCAGAATTGAACCGAGGATATAAAAATCCTAGCTGATCTTTTAATAACTCCAATTCAATTTTAGTTCTTCTTATAGCTAAATTTCTTTTACATAATTGTTTTAAGGATTTTATGTCTTGATCCATGTTATTTTTTGATTCAATACAAAACCATCTGACATGTGGATGAACTTGTATTCGTAAAAGTTTTTGCTTCTTTCGTAATATTGCATTTTTTTATTAGTTATCTAAAAAAAAATTAAAAAAATTGTTTTACAATATTAAAATGAATAAAACAAGGTTCAGTAATATAAAAATATTGTTGTTTGGCCCAATTTATATATTCCATTATAAAATGAAATAGTTTTTTCATTAAACGTGTTTCTAGTTGCTTACGTGGATCAGCAAAATACGATATTTCTGTAAAAAGTAAATGAAATAAATTGTAAAGATAACGTCTTTGAAGATGAAAAAATATTAAATGTTTTTTTTCTTTGACACTCCATTCTAAAAAGATGAATTTATGAAATGTGTAAAACAATAATCTAATATTATCTTTATTTTTCCATCTGGTAAGTGGTAGATTGGTTTTATCGAATAGAGAAAAGATTTTATTTTGTAACTGTTTAAATTCAAAACGAATTCGTTGATGTGCCAAAGTTCTTTTACATAAATCTTTCAAGATGAGTTGAAATTGATTTTTATGGGTAAATTTGTTTGAATTACCCAATGTACTATCGTCATATTGAAAAAGATAATAAGAAAAATGTCGTTGGCGTGGGTTAAACCAAATCAGTGTTTTATGTTCAAAGTTTTTAATGTGAGAACGAATGTTTTCCAAATAACGGCAACAATTTCTTGTTTTTCTGTCCATTTTTATGTCCTTTTTTTCTCGTTTCATTTGTTTTTCACGTTTATACAGAAAGTAGTGAAGTGAAGTAAATTCTCTATCAAGTATGGAGCCAATATTGCCCCAGTTGCTGCCCATTTTTTTAATTAGTTGTCTAAAAAAAAAGTTACAAATAGTTAAAAAATAGAATAAAAAAATATTGTTTGGGAATCAAGTCATAGTTTTACTATACAAGTAAAAAACTATTAATTGATTCCCAAAAAAAAAGTTTTTTAGAGGAATTCAGGTTCTTGGGCGCATTCGGGTGCTTCAGGTGGTTTTCAGCATTACAAAAAAGATAAACATTTAAAAATTCTTCTTGTTTGGCTTCTACGACAGCACTTGGATAAAATGTATTGGGTGGAAAGTAAACAGGTGGTAGGTTTTTAACTACGCTTTCTTCGTAAGTAGGTAGTCGTGGTATTTGATTTTTATATTTAGTGACAATATCCATTCGATGAATAGCTTTGCATAATACAAGTAAATATTCCAATTTACTTTCTAGTGATTCGTAAATATGCCCTTGTTCGCTTTGTATAGTGTTATCTTTAAAATACTCTACAATATTCAAACCATTTTTTGAAGTTTCTTTGATTCCAAAAGGTATTCTGAGCATAAATTTGAAAGATTTTACGTTGGCAATGGTTAGTTCCAGACTGATTTCTTTGAAATTTCTATTGCATTCATTTTTTTTATTAGTTAATCTAAAAAAAATAATGTATAATAATTATAAATAAAAGTACAAAAACATATAAAAAAATAATGCATAACAATTATAGATAAAAGTACAAGTATAGATAAAAGTACATTTTTTTATATAAAATATATCATTGAATAGTAATCGTGATAAATAAATTATTATTAATAATAAATTGTTTTAGTTCTTCGTGCGAAATAAAATTGTTGAAACCAATAGCTACATTATATTCTTCGATAGGTTTATCAAAAGAACTAGCGTCTAAACTTTGAAGATAACTATCATTCGTAATAGTGCGAGCAAAAAATTTATCTTTATCTCTCAAGGTACAAATGATTTTTTGGTCAAAGGCCATTTTAAAGCATCGTCAAGTTCGCCTCGTAATAATTGAAAGTAAATGGCTAGATTGTTTACGTTGGTACTTCAAGTATAAATTTTTATACGATAACGATAACCTTCTGATGTGTAAATGGGTTCTGCATAAAATGCTTCATCTTAAGTAGTCTGAGATTCATTTGATCTAGTTTGATGATTTGCGTGTCTTTAAAGATGTATTGTATTACTTTTACTTCTTTGCTTTGTTGATTTGATTTTTTAAATACTAAGAATTCTGTGCTGTTTTTTTCTACGATTTGATTGAGTTTTGTTATTTCTTGATTGAGATGTTCTGTATCTTGTTGATTGGCTATAAACATCATGTTGTCATAGAAGACATTTTTTAATTCTGTCATTTCTTTGTTCATTTCTTCTAGGGTTTGATGAAGTTTGACATTCTCTTCTTTTAGATTTTTAATTTCTTGGTCTTTTTCTTTTGAGATGACTATTTGTTTAGTTAGAATTTCTTGATGATTTTTTATTCCATTCATGATTTGATTAATAGAAAGATTCAAATAATTTAAATTTTTCTTTTCGTCTTGAATCATTTGGTTGAAATATTGATTTTGTTGTTATTTATAATATTGAAAGCAGATTACAGAGTGTTCATAATAATCTTGATCATCCACTTTGGTATTACAAAAAAAGCATATTTTTTCTATGTCTAGAAAATCATAATCACATTCATGGTTTAATAAATCTTGTACCTTTTTCTTACACGTAAAACATTCGTGTGAGTATTGCTTTGAAGAACAATCTGTTTGATGTTTCAAAAGTTCTTCTGCAGAAAATTCTTTGTCACAAAAACAGCATAGATATGTGTTGTCTGACATTTTTATTAGTTGCTGAAAAAAAACATTTATTTATATAAAAAAACTATAAAAAATACACTCGTCTTTTTTTAATATAAAAGAATTAATAAATAAATAAAATGACTCAATAAAACAAATAAAAGAATTAAAATAAAAATAATGTTCGTCTCAATATCTTCATTATCTTGTCCTTTGAATATATCGTTAAATGTAATATCTTCTACTTGCATGTTTTCTGGTTTTTCCAAGACGTCTCCAAAACCAGGAAACATATCATCAAAATCATCATTTTTATTCATTTTTTTAGTTGTCTAAAAAAAAGATATATTTACAAAAAACAAATATTTACAAATTGAGTTCAGGCAAATCGTCCATTTTATTGATAACGTCTAAAATATATTGTTCCCAATCCATTTCGTTTATAATGTCATGAATTTCTATTTGTTCAACTTCTTTTTCTGCTTCTTCTTCTATCATTTCTTTTTTTAGCTCTTCAATATCAGCCTTTTCTTCCATTTCCTCTATATCTTGTAGTAATTGTTCTAAATAATTTTCATAATCTTCCTCTGTTATTTCTTCCATTTCCATTAATTCTTTCAAATCCTGTTCTTTTTGCTTTGAGAATAACAAGTCGTGGTAACAAATAGTCTCCTCGTTGATATATTCTCCATAACTAAGAGAAAAAAATAAAATGTATAAAAATATAAAAAATATAAAAAGAAAAAAAGTGGATATGCTTACCATCCACACTTTTTGATGTATTGTTTGATTTTTTTTTAATATATTAGTTTGCTAAAATAAAAAAAGTTTCAAAAAAAATTATTGTAATATAAAGTTTTGTAATATTGTCATGCACTCATTTATATTATTTAAAAGTTCTTGATTTTGTTCATTGCCACTTGAAAGGTCTAATGCCCAAGTCCATAATGAACCGTACAAAATACGTGCCGCTTCCATTTCTGTTCCATGTTTTTGATATATCAAATTTAACAATCTATGAATCCTATTGTTTGTGTCTCGATAGTCTTGTTGTATACATACAATTTCTCTTTTTTTAAAACCAAGATATTCAGCGAAACATTCCCATTGCCATTGTAAACAAACAGCTATTTTTAGTTTAATTTGTATAAAATTCATTTTTTTATTTTTGCTAAAAAATGTTACAAAAAAAGTTAATATAAATAAATGAATTTAAATAATTTACATTGTTGTATATTATAAAAAAGTTCTTTATCTTCCCATATGGATAAAACAAAATACAAATGTTTTATTGCCAACTTTTTGTTTGTTTGTCTTAGTATAAATACGGTTAAAACGTTTTTTATTTTATCAAATGTTTTAATGTAATTCTTATTGATTTTTTTTATTTCACATCTTTTAAAATTCAACAAAAACGCCAATTGTTTCCATTCATAATGGAGTTGTTTTGCTGTGTGATTTATTATTTCTTTAATCATTTTTATTCTATTATATATAAAATAGTAATATAATTGTATATCAAAATATATAAAAAATATAAAAATAAAAAAAAGACTACAAAAAAATTTTTTTTTTTATAAAAAATATACAAAAAAATTCGTAATATTTCGCTCTCTGTATATTGCGTTTCTCAAAAAAAAGAAACTTATTTTAAAAAAATATTTACTTTTTATTAATAAAAGCAGTAAAGTTAAACTAACGACTAATTCAACTTTTGTTTTATTTGAGCGTTTGATTAAATCATTTGCGATTGCCAGGCGTTTGTCTGGAAGGAAAAGAATAATAATAATCGAAAAAGAAAAAAGTGATTAATAATATTACATTTTTTTTTAAAAAAATTTAAAAAAATTATTCATTTTACCAATTACAGGATCGTAACGTGCGACAATGGCAAGCGGTATTTTTTTTTTTTATCTTTTTTGATAAACAATTTAAAAATATTTTCCTTTTCCAAAGGATACCATGTTTTATTGATTCTAATATTTTCCATTTTTGGCTAGAAAAATAGTTGTTTTTTATAAAAAAAACCATGTTTTTTGTTGTAATAAATAAAAATAGTTATAAATATAACAATATCATTTTATAAAATGCCTAAAGTAAGACTCCTAGATCATTAAACACTGTCAATATGGCGCGTACAAAAACTACAGTACCTAGAACAAAAAAAGCAGTTCAAACACAAACGAGTACAAAACAAAGTTCAACATCGACACAGACTGAAAATCAGTATTTACCGAGCAATTGTAAAAGAATATTATCATGTTTACGAAGAACAAATAACAAATATAAAGATAATAAAACAAATCGTAAACTTGGAAGAGTTGGTAAAAGAATAAAACGCTGGGTTCATAGTGCTAAATCCTATGTCGATATTAAACATCAATTAAAAGAAGCAAATATCAGACGAAAAAATAGAAACAAATAAAATTATAATTTATTGTATTCCTGGAAAAAATTTTTTATAAAAAATATGTTTCTTCGTTTGTTGTCGTATCTTTTACAACTTTTATTTTTTTTTTCTAAAAAAATTAAAAAAGACTCTTAAAAAATAGACGAGATGTTTTTTATAACAAAAAAAAAAAGTTTTACAATTTACTTTTTTAAGAGTTTCATTTGTGAAATGAATATTTTTATTCTCGTTGTCTTGTTTGTCGAGTAAATCTTCTTTCTTTTGTTCTTCACCGAAAATTCTTTTAAATTGATCTTCTTCATCTTCGATGACTATAACTTCTTCGTTAAATTCTAACTCTTGCGTTAAGTCTATACTATTATTTTCTACCATTTTATTTTTATTTCGACAAACAATTTTTGTTCGTGCCATTTGATTTTGTTAACAAAAAACACGCTTTTTATGTATAAAATTTAATCTCTACGGATTAATGCGAAATAAAAGCTAAAGTAATGCAACTTTATGCAATGAAAGAAAATGCTGTGTCATGTTAGTTAAATTTAGAAAGTTTTAATACCACTTTTTTGAGCAAAAATAAAGAGATTAAAATACAGAGTAAACAACTTTTTAAAAACTCTGAGAAGAAAAAAAATCTCTGCGTAAAGTGTTAAAATAACAATTTAAATAAATTCAAAACTTCATGAACCATCACGTCGACGTAGCATAGTGCATTCGCATTCCGCACTATCAAACGCCATGACATTTACCCGCCGTGGGTTCAAATCTCGCTTAAGGCATATCATATCATTCTATGTTAAAAACAGGGGGCGCTCATATCGCTCACTGATGTAATGTCTAGAAAGTTTAGAAAGTTCAATGTTAACGCAGGGGGTATACGTTCACTGACTTCAGGGGACGCTTACTTACTGATGTAATGTCTAGAAAGTTTAGAAAGTTCTATGTAAACACAGGGAGTGCTTATACCACTCACTGAGCAGGGGGCTAACGCTCACTGATGTAATGTGGAGTGTGTGAGAACGAGTGTGTGAGTAAGCAGGCTAAGGACTAAGTCAGGACCAAGTAAGTTAAGTAAGGACTAAGTAAGGTTAAGTAAGAAAAAATACGGCCGTATAAAAAATAAACACTATAAGAAATACACAAGTAAGTAGGCCTACTAAGATAAAATAAAGACAGAATAGGTAAGGTTGTGTCAGGGTGACACCATGTTTTTTACCTTGTAAAAAAAAGATATAAAAAAAAATACAAGTCAATAAAAAAATACAAGTCAAAAAAGTTAAAGTCGAAAAAAAATGGCTGCAGATGATGTTGATTTTTCGCGTATGATTGTAAGACGGAATTTATTTTCAAGACCTCCGTATTATAAAAGTAACTTAAGACCCAAATATATATCTAAATTACCTAAATATACAGTAGATGGAAAATAGCCTTTTCATAGAGATGCCTTTTTTGAATTTTTTGATAGGACCTCATTTGATGAAAATGAGTTAACAGATCCTGATAATACGGAAATAAGAGCTTTATGACGTAGAAGAGCTAAGAAAAATTTAAAAAAAATAAAGCGTCAAATTTGTAGAAAAGCACTGATGTGTTATCGAAAAACAAAAAGCAAGTATATAAATAATAAACAAAATCGCGAATTGGATCGAGTAGGAAAACCGATATATCGTTTTGTTTTAACAAAAGTGGATCGCAATAAACAAAGAAACGAAGTATTTAATATTTAAAAAAAAAATGAGACATAGAAGACATAGAGGTCATAGAAATGCTAAAAGATATATTTTTGTTTACCGAAAATCGAGACCTCATCCTAGATTACATCATTCTTTAATTGGTAAAGGGCGAAAACGTATACTTAGAAAGCGTGGTAAAGGTATCCTTGGTAGCTTATTAGGTCATATACCCGTACTTGGTGGTGTATTTAAAACTATATTTTAATCGGATTAAAAAACATGTATAAAAAAGCTCAACTCCGTAAAACATTTATTTACAAAAATGAATTCAACAGTGTGCAAACATGCAAAAAGAAAGACACATATAAAAAAGTATTGTGACAAATGTTTCGTACAAAAATTTCGAGGATATGTTGAAGAAAATTTAAAAGAATATCTATGGTTGATAAAAGATATGGAAAAACAGAACCAAAAGCTCAAAAATTTACGAACGGATACGAGCGCGTTTGGTGATTATATACTTACTTATGAATATAAAAACGGTATCGTCGAAATTATCAGTGGTGATAAAGAAAACGGACACTTGAAAATATCTACTTTTTTTTGGGGGGGGGTATATTAGATTTAGACATTGTAAATAAATTATATTGTTTATCGCATATCAATGACGGTGTTTTTTATGTAAGTAATAAAATACCAAAAATATATTGATAAAAAAAAAAATTTAAGTGTTTTTTCTGTTTTTTTTTTCAAAAAAAAGACTATAAATTTAGTTTTTTTGAAAAAAAAAAAATTCATTTTGATCAAAAAATTCATTGAAAAAAAATGGAGTTTAAAACTTATTTAAACGAATTTTATAAATCTATTATAAATGTAGAAGCTTCCAAGTTTGAAGCAAATGATAGTTTAAAACAAGTCCAGGGTAATTTCAAATTAGTATTTCGTTTGGGCGGACTTGCTGATATTAAAGTCACACGCTATAACGAAAACGCTCATATTGATTTTATTTATAATAGAATCAACCACGAATTTGAAATGGTATATGAAGACTTTGTTGATGTTATTAAAGAGTTATTTAACATTTGGTTACTCGAAGAAGCAGACATAAAAAATGAATTTTAAAGCTTATGTAGAGATTTATTATCCGTTTCCGAAATTACAAGATTTTTATATTTCATTATTTAAAACGAATAGTAAAGCAAAGGGTGATTTTTCATTGACACATTGTTTAAAACAGGGACAAATTATTTAAGTAACACGTTTTAATGATCATCTCAATATTGTGTTTATACATGAAGATGGAAACGAACATTCTTTTGAAATTCCTTTGAAAAATAATTTATCGTATGTTATCCGTTGTCAAGAAAAATGGCTTTTAGACGAAAAAGACAAAATCTTAGATCTAAGACTCGTAAAAGTAATAGAAAGAGGATACGCAGATTGGTAAGAGGAGAAGGATTAGCTGATTTTATAACCCCTAAAAATGTAACTAACGCATTGCAGGTGGGTTCGCTGTTATACGGTATAAAAAAAGCGTGAAAAGGCAAAAAAACAAAAACAACCTGTTCCTGTTGTTACAAAACCCGCCAACCCTTATATGCCTCCGGATAAAGTGTTTGAAGTATATTTAAAAAAAGAGTTATAAAAAAATATTATATTAATTCATTTAATGAATATATATGTACAAATAAAAAATTGTTTGTTTTTTATTGTTCTCTTTTCTTTTTGTATCGTTTGATGGTAATTATTTTTTTCCCTTTACAAGTTAAACATTGCGTCTTGTGAAGACGAATTTTGGCTGCTCTTTTAGTAACGCTGTTAAATATACACACTTCTTTATTTATTACGTGAAGGGTACAATTTTTTAATAAAGCGTTATTTTTTTTATCTTTTAATACGAGGAAATAGAGTTCACCATAACCATTGCACGTAGCGCATTTTTCTTCGACAATTTCTTCTAGTAGTGTGCGTGTTGTTCTCTTCATGATTCTGTTTATATTAAATTCAGAGCAATCTCTCTTTTTATTTCTTTTTTAGTCATGACATCATCGATAGGTACATCTAAAAATTGATTGGCAGTCTTTATTCGTGTGTAATTGTTTGCATAAATCCTATCCATTTCATTTTGAATCATGTAATAAATGTTTTCCTCGTTCATCACAGATGGAATAGCTTGAATATCCAATAGTGGTAATTTGTTCCACGTAGCTTCATAATTTGTTCTTAAGAATCCTGCATCTTTTAAAAATCTTTTAATAGCATTTTGAGCCAATATTTGTTTTTCATAAATATCATAATGCAAAGGAATTTGTTTTGTTTTCATAGACAATAGATCACGTTCCAGATTTTCTTGTTTTTTCATATATAAATGCAACTGCATGTCTTTTTCAAACAGTTGTTTACCAGTGTTATCAAGGTGTGGAAAGAGTTCTTGTTTAATAAATTGAAAAAATGATTAAAGATTTATTTGAACTAGTGAAGAGGCATGAAGAGTTGTTACTTCATAAAAATAATAGTTTAACAGTCTGCACAACGAAGGTAAATATATTTGATCAGTATATAATACATTTTCACTGCGAAAGACTAGAGCTACAAAATAAGCGGCAAATGCTCCACATAAACTACTATCATTCCATTGTAAAGAAAATTTATTGTATAAAAAAAATACGTTTTGATTGCCAGTGATTTCACTATATTTTAAAATAAATTTGGTAAACCAATAAAATTCACGATTTTCTGCTGTCCATTCTGTAGGAAAATGATTGGATTGTCTTATATAAGAATTAATTTCAATTTCATTGTAGTGTTGATTTGTATATTGCTTAATAGTGTTGATTTGTATATTGCAAATGACTTCTTCTACTGCTTCAAACAAATATTTATTAAATCTTAAATGTTTTGGAATTTGTTGCAATACACTTTCTTCACCAAAACTATCAAAACAAAAAAATGACCCTTGTCTATTTTCATCAACGCACTCCAATGTTGACCTGCTTCTTTTGTGGTTTCATTGTTGTAAATGATAAAGGAGCCATTTTTTTCATTTGATGAATAATATGAATATGAGTTTTTGTTTCACTTAGTTCATTAAAAGCATATATTCCTATAATATAATTTTTAAATTCTGAATTTTTAAAAAAACGAGACAAAGATTCATCAGTAGCCATTTTATTCTTCTTTTTCTAAATTAAAAAACTCGTAATAAATAGTGTTACAATAGCGTGTAATATATTAACAAATAAAGCTTTTTTATCGCTGGTTCCTTCCTTTATAATTCCTTCAATGTTTCTTTTAACTGATTTCTTTTTTAAAGCACCATCTAGTTTTTCTATTAAAAAAGAGACGGTAGGTATTGATCACCATCTGTTTGATCCATAATTAGGTTTGATATCTCTTTCTAGTAGTAAAAGAGTTAACTTGGCTTTATAGAGTTCTATTACATAATTATCACCGTGTATTTCTTTCAAATCGTCAAAGTAGTTGAGATGAATAGGACAAAGTTGAGGAGTTTCGAGTAAATTATTAAATTGACTGTTATTAAAACAATTTTCAATACTATAAGAATTTAATGTTATCCTTTTTGAATCGAGTACATTTTGTAAAAAGTCAAACGATTTTTTATCTGTAAAATGTTCTTCTTCTACGTGATCAGATGAAGGTGAAGAATTTCCAGATTTGTGTTCATAATGTTTATATCTTTTAGACACTTCATCAAGCGCGCACACTGCGCAATTGTTATGAATTTTTTTAATGATGCTATCAACACGATTCATTTTTTTTAACTAAAAAAATGTTGAAAAAATGTTTTAAAATTTGATTTTTTTTTACTTTTTTATTCATTTTATTAAAAGAATACGCTTCTTTTTTTAATAAAAAAGCATTTTTTTTTTAGTTGTGGTTGTTAGATATCGAGTACATCAGCAACAATAATAGGAGAAAAAATTGCATTCGTGAATTATGTTTAAGATCACTTAACGACAAAAAATATTATCATGTTCAAGTTATACCGTGTATAAAATTGGAAGAATTACCTGAAAAGTACAAAAAAACTTATAATTATCGTCAAAATAATATTCATGGGTTATCCTACTATCCTACTTTTAAATACACTGGAGAGATTGTATTTTGCAGTTCAGTAATTCCATATTTGAAAGAACAATTTGATAAATATGAATTTAATTTAATCTTTTAAAAAGGTGGTCATATTGAGAAAGATGTTTTGGAAAGTATAAAAAATAATAACATTTACACTTTTGATTTATCATATTTTTTGTTTCCTAAAATCTCCAAACTACCTGTTTACGCAAACAACGAAGATTTGTGTTTGGAACATTTTCAGCACAGTATTTATAGAGAGCATTCTTACGAACATTGCGCCAAATACGAAACGTTTATGTTTTCACTGTACTTAGAAGATTTTGTCAATGGTTTCATAAATAACCGATGCGTTGATCAATATACTGAGTTGAGTGTGGAAAAATATGCAAATTTAATTTCATTTATAAAAGAAAACATGCCATGTATGAAAGTTTTAAATAAAAACACTTGTGAATGTTATAATAATATATTTAAAATAAATAATCTTGTATATCAACTTTTTGATATGGAAAAAAAAATAAAAAAATAAAAAAAATGCTCTTGTTTATAATCCTTCTTTCGCGGTGAGATAATATTTGGTATAATTAGTGTTTTTGTGTATAGGTTGTTTCGATACTATTTCGTTAGTATTGTAATTATAAACTTCGTCTTCTTTTCTGTATAATACCATTGAAATGTTAAAGTTTCTTTTAAAGAAAAAAAACCATTGAGCTGTAGGGAACATTTCTGTTAAACTTTTTTCGTGAAAATTACAACGTTCAAAGGCTTTATAAATGTAAACTTTATCTCCTTCTTGGTGTACCTTTTTTTCTATAAAATATTCATAAATAGGAGCAGGTTTATAAATGGTGTAATAGGCATTATGAAAAACTTTATCGTTGAACGAAAAGCAAGGCGGTTGCTCCATGCAAGCTGGATAAACGTTTTTTAATATTTTACAATTTTTCTTCTAGTTATCATACTCCCATTTGTTAGATAGATAAGGAAACATAAAATAATACTTTAAAGTCGGTTTAAGTTTGCTTTTCCATCAAGTGCATTTCTTTTCCATGTTTTTTGATTTGTAATAAAGTTTATATACTTTAATACATTCTTCTAGTTTTCTTTTTAATTCTTCATGTTGTTTTTCTACTGTTGTTTTGGTTACATTTAAAAAATCATCGTTTATCATGCGACATACTTCAAACATGCTCGTTCTCCATGAAGGTGATTGTTCTGCAAAATTCATATAACGACGAGAAGGTTTTTCAAACAAATGAAGACAGTTTTCATAGTCTTTAGCTATAAATATATAATACAAATCCTTGTATTTTTCTTCTTCCAAGTTCAACTCCAAGTTAAAATTTTTTAAATAAGTAAATATAATTTCTTGCCTATCTTCATTCGTGTTATTTAAATGGTGAAATTCAAACAACATAGGATGTAATTCATTATCTGGATAAAAAAGTTGAACAGCTTTGATGAGACTTTCGTCGAGTTGTTTGCTAGTCATTTTCTCTTTCAAAAATGAAGTAGAGTTTATTTTTTTTACCCTTTATATAGGAAATAGAGATAAGAAAAAACAAGTTTTTTATAAATAAAACAGGTTTTTTTAATTCAATTAAAAAAATTACAAAAAAAAATTATTCTTCGTCTTCTTCTGGTACTTCTGCTATTTCGACTTTGGCTTTTTTTGCTTCACTCGCAGTATCTTTTTCAGCAAACTCAGCACAGGCTTTTTTCAAATTCTGATTATAATTTCTAGGGACACCATTTTTATTCATAGTGTTGTGGAAAGAAGGTTCTACAGACAATAATCTTTCACACTCTGTAACATAAATCTTCTTTTGCTAAACGTATACCAAAACCGTTAAACTCGACTGATTTTAATATGTGGGTTTTAGGGTAAGCCACCGTCATATAAGCTTTGTTTTGAGCAGTTTGCATACTATCCATCAAACTTTCCAATACTTTTTTGGTCATTTTGTTGTGATTAAATTTAAAAACCACATTATTAGTAATTTCGCCTTTAGACATTTTAAATTTGTTGTCGTCTTTTGTTAATTTCAGTTCAGATCTCAATAAATAATTTGTTTTGTTGAGATCACACATATCTCTGTACTTCCATGGTAGTAATATTTCACAGCCCTCATTTTTTGGTTTGTAAATCAATTCTTTTTTAACATAGTTAAATTGTGCCAGTGTATTGAGAGGAACAGTGGAATATTGTTTTTCTTTTAAATTTTTTTCTTCTTTAAATTCAATAAGCCACAAAGTAGCAGCTGCTAAATCTACAAATTTGACATAGGTGTTATCGTTGCAATAAACAGTTTCAAACTCTGCCATTTTTTGTTTAGTTGTGTTTTGAATAAATTTTTAAATGAAAATGAGCTCCTTTTATACTGTTTGAGTTGAAAAGAGAGATTAAAAAAAACAAGTAAAAAACAAGTTTTTTTTAAAAAATGTTAGTTCCTGATAAAGAGTTTAAAGTTCAAAGATGTGGTGTGATGTACTTTAAACTTTGTACTTTGATACTTTAATTCTATTTTGATAATAGAGATGATGTTGTTATGACTACCATTTTATATAAAAAGAGGGAAAAAAAAGTTGTCCAAGTCATCAACATCTTCTGGTAAAGACAGTGAGATATAAAAAATGTGTTTAGATTGCAAAAAAATGGAAAAGGAAGAAAATAGGATATTATGAAAGAACAAGAATGGAAATCGTAAAATTAAAATACAAACATTTTGATAGTAGTGTTCAATTCCACTAGTAAAAAGTGAAAAAATTTCACTTGTAGAAGATTACGATAGAAAATTAGTAAAAAAAATAGATGATTTACTTTTAAATATGTGGATTGATACAGAATTTAATACTGGTGTATCTTTATTACCTTATATTAATGAACTTTTTAATAGACCATTAAACAAAAAGGATTTAAAACAGTTTGAATTTCATTATTATTGGTTTGGACACTGTGAATTTTGTAGTAAAATATATTTGTTTTGTTTTAATTGTTTTTTTTGTAAACTAAGTTTTTGTAAAAATTGTGTTCTTTCTCATAAGGAAAAAAAAAACATGTAATTTATTCTTTAGAACAAAAACACAATGTATGTATTTAAATTTTTTTTTAGATGATTAAAACACGAAAATGGTCTTTTTATGAAACTAAAGACGATAAAAAGATTGAAATAAGAGATAATGAAGAATGGTCTTTTTATGAATCAAAAGAAAGTGCTTGTTTTGATCTGAGAAGCACAAAGGATTATATACTTCAACCACAACAACGTATTTTAGAAAGTACTGGAGTGTATATTGATTTAATAGATTCAGATTTAGTAGGACACATATACTCAAAAATCAGGTATGACTTTTAAATATGGTGTGGTTGTGTTGAATGCTCCAGGAGTAATAGATGCTGATTATAAAGATGAAATTAAAGTCATATTGATGAATCTTTCAAAAGAAGATTATATTATTAAACGTGGAGATGCTGTTGCTCAAATGGGATTTGTGAAAATGTTTAAGGGGCTATCCCCCGCATATGATTATATAAATTGTTTTAAAAGTAGCAAATTAACCTATAACTATCTTAATTTGTCTATTTAAATCTTAACGTGATATCCCTAGCAACGCCCTAGCAACGCACTTGTTTAACTGTATACATGCTACATTTTATCTTTATTCAACCCTAATGTGTGTTATAATAGTCATGTACAAGCTTGAACAGCTTCTTTATAAATTTTTCGAGAATTTTTTTGAAGGTTGCTACATCAAGTACTACAATTTAAATCAGTTATAATGTTATTTTATCAGCTTAGTTTTATTAGTGAAAATGGAAAAAGATTGTCGAGTAAAGCAAAGTACACAAACTCGCCGTAAAAGAAAAGGATTTATTGGAAATCTTAAAAAATCGGTGAACATTGATAGTGTTTCTGATAATGTTAGTATTGAGTTGCTAACAATTAATTTAAATGCTGCTAACAGCACTTGTGTTTTGGAACAAAATAATGAAAAACTCACTTAATTTTTCAGCTTCGTCTCGAAAAGTTGAAGACTTAGAAGAAACACTTGTTTTGAAACCTTGTATATCTGGTTATCGTATCATTGATGTTGCTGTTTTGGTTTCTGTTTTTAGTTCTTTTCTGTGTCCAGAATGTGGAAGTCCCACACTCTCATTAGGTGAGAGATATAATAAACGACATGGTTTATCTTCCTTGTTATATCTTAAGTGTCAAAAAAAAGATTGCACTTATCTTCATCAGTTCTACACCTCTATCAACGATAATAATACAAAATGATTTGATATTAATAAGCGAATAATTTATTGCATGCGACTATTGGGCCGTGGATATGCAGGTATAAAAAAGTTTTTGCACTTTTATGAATTTACCTAAGCCTATGACCAAAAACAACTTTGAAAAACTACTGAAAATAATTGCAACAGCTGTTAAAACTGTAGCAAACAATGATAAATGCTGCAAATAAGTTGCACAAACGAGGATATTCATCGCTGAATGGAGTCTTTTCTGTTATCTCTACTGTTAGAGGCAAAGTGTTAGATGTTGAAGTCATGTCTAGATATTGTAAAGGTTGTAGTATTAATCAAGACCTTAAAAAGTCTAATCCAAATGCTTATGCACAATGGAGAAATTCTCATCTTTGTAAGTATAATTACCAAGGTTCTGCTGGTGGTATGGAGCCAGAAGGAGCAAAACGTGTTTTTCAGCGTTCTATTGATAATCGCCAGTTAAGATATATTCAATATTTAGGTGATGGAAACAGTGAATGTGAAAAATACATACCCTGATATAGAAGTTGAAAATCTGGAATGCGTTGGACATTATCAAAAGAGAGTTGGAACACGGCTGCGGAATTTAAAGAAAAGAGAAAAAGGCCTTTGTGGTAAAGGGCGTCTTACAGATGCGACAATTGATCGCTACAAAATTTTGTTGGAGTTGCAATCAGACAAAATGTAGGTAACCTAAAGGAAATAAAGGCAGGAGTGTTAGCATTGCTATTTCATTTGGCTTCATCAAAAAATAATAGTTTACATTTTCCACACTGCCCTACTAATTCAGTCAGCTGGTGCAAACACAATGCTGATAAAATAAATAAAACAACAACATATAAGCCAGGACCGGTTTTACCAATGGACGTTATTATAAAATTAAGATATATATTTGAAGAGATAAATAAAGACATTGAGTTACAAATATGTTTGCACGGCAAAACACAAAATGCTAATGAATCATTTAATAGAATGATTTAGGACCGTATACCAAAACAAACATTTGTCTCGCTTACCCAATTAGAAATTGGTGTATATGATGCTGTTGCTTACTTTAATATTGGAGCAAAAGCATCATTTGATATTTTTAAAGAACTGAACATGGAACCAGGCTTTCATATGATTGCAGGATGCAAAGTATTAAATAATGGAAGAAAAAGAAATGATGAATATCGAATAAACCCTGATAATATGTCAAGACGGCAATTTTTACGTGCCAAAAAGTTAAAAAAAAATGACAAAATAATTGAAAAAGATAGTGACTTGTTTGTACCTGGTGGACTTTGAAAGTTTGGATTATTATTTTTACCTATTTTATGTATAAAATATTACTGTATTTAAAATTCTTACTTTAATCGAGTTTTTCTCAGAATTGCATTTTGTGGACGCCGGCCAATATATTTACAGAACGGTATGATATTTTTTATGAAATTTTCATGAAGTGTTGTCCATATTATACTCTATGATATGAATGGAATGGATTTTATTTAAATTTGAAAAAAAATGTTTTGGGTCAATAAAATGATAAAAAATTTGACCTTAAACTTCGGTCGTCCTGTTAAGGTGGTAAAAAATAGTTATGAAAAATCTGTTCCACTCATATCATAGACCTGCCTTATAAAAACACTATTGTTCAGTATGGAAAGGTGGAAATGACTCAATTTCTTTGTATTTTGGTCGGCGTAAAGTCAATTTTCGGTCATTTTTGGGGTATTTTAAAAAAAAAGTTAGTCCATTATTCTTAATTTAATATAAGCATGTTACCAATAATCATTTTTTGTAAAAATGCTTAGATTTAAAATCAGAGGGGGAACCCCCTTAAAGCATTAAAAAATGTAATAGAAATTGTTGGATGTTTTTGTCGTGAAGTGAAAATGTCAATGATTAAAGGTGTAGAAAGAAAGGGTGGTTTTGGTTCCACTGGAACATAAATTTTTGTAAAATTTTTTTTATTTTGTATAAATTTTTTTTTAAATTAGTAAAAAATTATGGCTGATAGAATTGCAGAAAATAGTAGACCTTCATTTACCATTTATACTGACAATCCGATTTTTTTATTCAATGGTTTGTATAATGATAAAAAAATGAATTTAGATTTTCGAGTATCCATTTTAGAAGAAATGCACAATAATAATGGACATGGTGGTAAGATATGGATTTTTGAAAAATTTAAGGAGCGACTAAAAATTGAAAGCAAAGCTTATTATAGCGTACCATTTTATTATAAAAATTATCAATTTTTAATAAAAATGAATATCAATATGAAATGTGATAACCATGAGGAAGAAGAAATTGGTTTGTATATTATAATGAGATCATCACCTTACTATTAATCTATATTAAAATGGCCTTTTATAAATCACGCCATTACATTAAAACTATGTGGACCTAATGGCAAACAAATGAAAAAAAGTTTTGTTAGTGATAATAATGTGTCTTTTCAACGTCCTTTAAAAAATGAAGAAAATGTTGGTTATGGATATTGTAACTTTATAAAAAAAGCAAACATTAATGATTATTTAATTGAAAATAATTTATATATCAAATGTAAAATTAAGTAATTTTTTTTTTAAATGTTTTTGTTATATTTGTATTTTTTTAGAAAATTAATAAAAAAAATGAATTCATGGTATGATATCAAACGAGCTTGGGATGCTGTTTTAGAACATGATCAAGAACAATATCGACGTTTAACAGGAATTATGGATTATGTTGAAAACTTTCAAACAAGTTCATTTAATAATGTGCTTGAAAATTTGTATACTATGAAGACCTTTCTTAAGTAATTATCTGTTGTCTTTATCTCAGTTTCTTTAAACTGTATTTTTTCTGCAGCAACAAAGACAGAATAAAGTTTTTTTTTTATATATATATATATTGTGATAAATGTTTTGAATTGATTCTTTTTAGTTTTTGAATTGATTTTTTTTAGTTTTTGAATTGATTTTTTTGAATTGATTTTTTTCAATTGATTTTTTTCAATTGATTTTTTTAGTTTTTGAATTGATTTTTTTTTGAATTGATTTATTTTAATTGATTTTTTTGAAATAATTTTTTTTAGATTACATAATAAAAAAAAATGGAACTAACAGAAAATGATTAGGATTTTTTAATCGAAAGCATATACAAATTCAATCAAAATTATCCACAGACTTTGGAAAAAATTAGACAGCACGCATTTACTTCAAGACAAAGATTATGTCAATCTTGTAGATTACTTCTTTTGAATAATGACTGGGATGGTTTTTCTAATGAAGAAGTTAAAAGAATACATTTTATATTGATTTTGATGGTGTTTCAATATATTAAAATACATTATCATGTTTATTTAAATTTGAATTTTGAAATTTTCTTTATTTTTTAAAAATTTATTTAAAGAAGATTTATTAAATCATGTGAAAAAAAATGTCTAGAAATTGAAAATTGTAATCATTATTTAAACGAATGTGAAGATTTCCATGAATTTAAATATTCTGAAGTTTATAAGCGAAGTTGTTCATTTACATATTGTGAAAAACGTTTTAATTAAGTATATTACATGTAATTTTTTTGTAGATGAATAAAATAAGAGAAAATGATAATAAAAAATTGCTCAACTTATTAACTAATCAAAAAATCTTTTGACAGAAGATGAAATGTTGGCTGTAAAGTTTTTGTTGTTGGTTCATGGACAAGATGATGGTTCATGGACATCTAAACTGGAAAAAATTGTTGAACAGAACATTATTTTTATGTTTTTTGTAAAATATCCTATTATGTATTTATATTGAAAATAAATTTTTTTTTTCAGCAAAAATAATAAAAAATGTTATCTTTGCAACAACAAAAAGCACTTCAATGGCTTGATAAAGGAAAATAAATTTTTATTACTGGTGGTGCTGGTTGTGGAAAAAGTTATATCGTCAACCAAATTGCTCAAAGTGTACAAATTTATAAAACAATACATATTACTGCGAGTACAGGACAAGCAGCTTATTTGATAAATGGTGTCACAATACATGCTTTTGCTGGTATAGAAACTGGTGTTAAAAGTGTAGATTATTATAAACGTCATATGCATCCAGACATTAAAAAAACGTGGTTGGAAACTGATGTTTTAATTATTGATGAAATTTCATTGATTAATGCTCAAACATTTGATTTGTTACATTTAATAGCTTGTGAAATTAGACAATGTTACGATGAATTATTTGGTGGTATACAAGTTATCGCTTGTGGTGATTTTTTTCAATTGCCACCTATTAAAGGAGAATTTGTTTTTAAATCACAAATATGGCAACACTACATGACAGAAGTTTTGGTTTTAACTCGATGCTTTAGACAAAAAGATGATGAACAATTTTTGGAGCTTTAAATGAAATACGTTTTGGACAAGTTTCAGACCAAATTATTGATTATTTTATGACGCGTTGTTTTGAAAAAGATGAAAATTTAAACAGTAAATATACGAGATTATTTTTTAGAAATATTGAAGTCGATTGTTATAACAATCAAAAAATGGAGACTATAAAACAAGAAGGGTATTGGTTTTATGCTAAAGATGTTATTAAAAATCACAACATGCAATGTTCGTTTCAAATTCCAGCAGCTGTTTATCTTAAAATAGGTGCTATTGTTATGCTTGTGAAAAATATTAATGTAGAAGAAGGTTTGTGTAATGGTAATATTGGTACCTTTATTTTAATAGAAAATAATGCGGTTTGGGTGATGATGAATAAAAAAGAAGTCAAAATTGAATGTGTCAAAAAAGAAATTTTAGATTGCTCTCATTCCGTTGTAGGCTCAAGATTTGGTTTACCTTTAACATTAGCATTTTCTTTTACTGTTTATAAAGCTCAAGGAATAAAGCAGTTGTTCAATTTAATTCAAAGGCTTTTATTAATAGTCTTTATTATGTTTCTTTATCACGAGTTTGTAATATTAATGATATTTTTTTAATTAATGATAATAAATTTGATTTACGAAAAATATTTAAAAGTATTACTGTTGATTCTGATGTTTTGGAACTTTATAAAAAATACATGTAAATTTTTTTTTAGATAATTAAAAATGAAATTTGAATATCAAACTGAGGAAACTAAATTTAGTAATAACAGTATACACACTGAACATTTTTTCTACATTGAAGATAATTATAAAGATGAAGATATTGTGGAAGAATCACAACTTTATTCAGAAACTCAAAGTCCTGATGAAATTATTTATCACGTTGAACAAAAAACAATGGAAGGATTTGAAACACAAATGAAAAACAGTATTCATTTTGGTGACTTGTTTCAAAATTTCTTATTGGGTTATAATATTGTTAGTTTGTGTTGCAAATCTATTGAAAATGGTTATTGTAAAATAATGAAACGTTGTTACAATTCACCTGTTTATTTTATTAAACCTTTAGAAGGACCGACTAATTTACGTTTTATTCAAGATGCCAATGTGCGAGCTGTTTTTAATATTTTAGAAAACGATAGTGGATGGAGGTTGATACGATTATGTAATATTAAAATTAAAACTCTATCCAATTTAACAGAAAGATCAATGATGAAATTACGAAATTTTGAATTGTCTGGTTTTAAAAGAAAAATGCTCATGACAGATGAGCAAATTGGAAAAAAGAAAAAACACAACAAAACCTGCTATGAAAAAAATAAAAAAAATACTAAATCAGCAAAGGAAAAGCAAAGATAAACAATTTCAAAAAAAGAATAAACACAACAAAACATATTACGAAAAAAAACTACAAAAGAGGAGAGAAATTGACGAATGGTTTGGTGAATGGTATAGACCTCATTCTATAACGCAATGGGAAAATTCACTAAAAAGTTTATCTTATACTAAACTCTCATATGAACAAAAAAGAAAAATGTTTTTAGATTATAGTATTTTGTTTGAACCAGGATTATGTTTTTATTCTGCTTTTCTCATCTCCTTGTTGATTCGTCAATGGAATGTGTGTACCATTGAAGAATGGAATAAAAAAGTGTTGGAAAAAAATACTACTGGTTTATATCCTGAAGAAAATATTTTACAACTTCTTTTTGAAGATTAAGAAGAGCAAAATATTCTAGCTTGGAAAAAAGTTTTACAACAATTAAAAGAAAAATCTAAAAATATGTCATTTCAAACTTTGATTGATTTGTGTCATTGTTTTGCTTACGAAAATACTTTTGACCGTATTAACATTAAAATTTTTGCCGTTAACAAAAGTAACACCAAAATTCGTTTGTTGCATTCTAAATTAAAATCACAATATAAAAGCACTCTTACAGAATTAATAAAAGTGGTTTACGAACGTGCAAACATTACCAAAGACGATCAAGATTCTCAAAAAGTTTTTATTAATGATGAAGAAAGAAATAAAGCCAATCAACGGAAAAAAACAAACAACACTATAAAAATTTGTATTTTTCAAAAAAACAATTGATTTCATGCGATAAGCATGTTGAATGAAAAATTTTCTACTGTACATTTTTCTTTTAACAAGGCGCGTGTTTTGTTTCAATGTTTAGAATGTGGACAAAAATTTGCCACAGAGACACACAAATGTAAAGGTTATAATAAACCGGACAAATTTACATACAGCGATTGCATTAGTCACTATCGACCACAAAATTCGTTCATGTGTTCAAGGAGAAACTTATTTCCTTTTTTAATGACATTTGATTGTGAAACGAGTATTACAAAATCTGAAGAAAATGCTACTTCCAAAGTCAAACCTTTATCTGAGTTGAATTATCATTGTCATTCCATTGTGATTCAATGCATTCATAAAAGATTAGCAAGAGAATGTTTTGGTTTGGATGAACAAGGACACGTGATTACTCAATGGATTTTTTATTATGAAAATACGGTTGAAAGTTTAGAAAGAAATCCTTTAACGTCTTTACCTGCCTATTTTCAACCAGGAGTTTCTTTACTTCACAAGACACACAGACGTATCTTGTGGGAAAAGGTAAATTCGACTCGTGAAAATAATGAAAAATTAAAAATGGAATTGCGAGTTTATGATTTAATAGCTTTAGCAGATACTTTCGTTCGTTTTGCTTATGAAATATGTTTACCGCGTTTTCAAAATTTAAATTTTTCAACTGAAGAAAGAAATTTAATATGGCAAGAAGAAAATCATTTATGTTCTATTTGTAGATATCCTGTAGATAAAATACGTCAATCTGATGTTTATAAAAATAAATTTTGTCACATGACTCCTCAAGAAATAGAAAGATTGAATCATAATGAATTTCGTATTTACAACGATAAACGAATTCAAGTTGTTAACATTCTATTTCAAAGAGTAGGGCGTTTGGAATTGTTCATGTTACCTTGTCACGTTCAAAATTATTTAATTAACAACGATGCTGAAAAAATAAAACAAGATTTATTTCAAGTACCAACTTTGTTTTACATTTTTGTAGATGGTGGGAAAAATTTGAATACCTACCTGCCACTAACGGTTTGTTGAGTGATTATGTGAGAATAACTAGTAGCGAACTTGTAGATTATATGAAACAATTGGCTTCCCTTATCATGACAAAACATCAATTTGAAAATTATTTTGATCAAGAAGATATAGAGTTGTTAGAAGATCCTTACTTTTAAATCAAAATCTTTCGCAAATGTATCAACGAAAGTGGTGGACAATATACAGATAACCTTCATTTTTTGTTTCTGATGAGAAAATTTAAACAACCCGTCTACGAATTATGGTATCATGCCATGTTGGTTGCTTTTAATAATATTTTTATTCAAGATCAAAAAAATAAAGAAAAAGTTTTGAATAAATGCAATTTTTTCTCAAAGCTTTTGAAGATTATCTTGTTATTGATCGTGATCATTTTTCAGGACAAGTTTATGGATTAGCTCATGATTATTGCAACAAAAATTTAGGTAGATATAGTCAACATTTGTCTTGTCCTATTTTTGCTCACAATGCTTCTTTTGATAACCGCATAATGATTGTTGAAGGTTTAAAAAATTTTTTGGATATTCCGTTATACGGTCATTTGGCTGAATCTGAAACTACACCTTTTAACGCTTTTATAAAATATAGCAACATGGAAGATGTTTTTGTTATATCTAAAAATGTGAGCAAAGTCAATATAATTTGCATTGGTAAATATATTAAAATTGTAGACAGCTTAAAAATTTTAAACTGTTCCTTAGAACAAGCTAGTAGTATGTTGTCACAAAAAGCTCAAAATCAAATTGTCAACACCATGTTGCATTATTTACGTCCTTTTCATCCTGAATTGATTCATTTAACCGACAATCAAGAGTTTAAAACTCTTTTATTAAAAAAACATTATTTCCTTACTCGCAAATAACAGACGAACTATTAAACATTGATTATAAAACATTTCCACCTATTGAATTATTTGCTCAAAACGATTTAATGAAGTCTAAAAACCTACAAGAAGAAATTAAAAAATTGAAAGAAGCTTATGAAGGTGTTCAAAAATTGTGGAACTTTTTAAGTTTAAAAACTTTCAAATCTTTATTGCATATCTATACTGTGCTCGACACGGTCGTATTAGGTTCTGTTATGATTGACTTTGATGAAAGAACATTTGAATTTACAAAATTTCATATCCTTAATCACGTTAGTATTTTTAGCTATACAAGCAAATTAAGTTTTGCCATCAGTTTAATTCCTGTCCAATATCCTGCGACCAACTAACATCAAAAAATGATTGAAAGCGAATATAGAAAGCGAATCTATAAACGATAAAAGTTTTGAAGGAAAGAGAGCTTTTGAAATATTAACACAAACAAAAGACATTATTCAACAAAGATGTATACAATATGGCGAAATGTTTCGAGGTGATAAATTTGAAATATTGAGAGAATACATTCAAGTAAACAGTTATTTACTACCTAATAAAGATATTTTTGTTCGAATGTTAAACAATTATAACGAAAACGCATTAGCCAACAGACCCATCGGAGAAACAATGGTCTATTTAACGTTCAAAACCTTTTTCAACACTGTACCTTCTTTACCTTTTAGAGATGTAACAGATGTAGCCCTATTAAATGAAGAAGTAGAACAAATTTGTGCTAAAGGAGGTGTGTTGGAATTATTGCAACATATTAAATCCAATTCAAATCAATTTTACAGCACAGAAAATACAATCAAAGAAAAAAGTTTACTCAAAATGTTGATGATTATGGGTACAATGTATAATTCTCAACTTGCTCGTTTAAATTCACTTTTAATATCTTATAAAAATGTTTTGAAATGGATTCTAATAATATTGAAAATTTTGCCAACGCTTTAAAACTACTTACCCATTTTAAAAAAAGAAATTTATTCACTCATCCTTTAACAAGGTCTTCCTTATTAGAAATTCCTACACCCAAAAAAGAACCACGAACACGAGCATCCGATCTTTATTTAACACCAATAGAAACTAAAAAAGAAGAAGAACCTACTGAAACAACTGAAATCGTATCTACTGAACCTGAAACTGCTCCCGAATTATTAGGAGCTACTGCTTTACCTGAAACAACTGAAACCACAGTTGAACCAACAACTGCTAGTGCTAGTACTGAAACTCCAATGTTAACTAGAAGTGCTCATGTAGGATTAAGAGCAAAAAAACCAACTACTAGATCGTCATCCACAAATCCAGAAGAAAGAAAAAAGCTCCGATAGCAAAATATTCCGACTTTTAAAAAAAAAAGGACAATGTTTTGAGAGACACTATTGACAACCTTGTAGAAGATTAACTGTCTAAATTATCGAGTCGTTTGTTTGCTTTGACAGACGTACCCAAATTTAAAAAAGTTTTGCTTCAATTGGACACTTTAAAAAAAAATCCAACCGATTTAAAATTTTATGAACAACTCAAAGCTCTTTTAGAAAGTTCCATTTATGCCAAATGGAACGGTCTCATAACAGCTTGGTCACACGTTACTTTACTTTTTAAAAAAACAACTGATGTCTACGCTAAAAAACAAGCGCCCCGGAAACCTTATGTTTATGAAGCGCATCAATATTCGTACGATAGACCTCAGCAATATTTTCAAGCTGATTTGGCCGATATGAACAGTTTTAATTTAAATTTCGCTCCTCATCGACCTGATTTTTGTTTAGTTGTAGTAGATGGAGTATCTAAAAGAGTGTATTTAAGAGTCACTAGTAAAAAATCGGCTGATAAAGTGTTGAGCAGTTTTAAACATATTTTTGAAGATATTACAAGAGACGATAAAACTTTTATTTACTTGCAAACTGATCAAGGTGGAGAATTTTTTAACAACAAAATGGAAGAATGGTGATATAAACAAAACATTGTTCATTTTAGTTCAAAAAATTATGGAAAAGCTTACTTGGCCGAGTCAACAAAAGGACGTTTAAAACAACTTTATCAAAAATTAAGAAAACAAGGAGAACTTCAAAAAAAACAATTGGAGTTTTTATATCGAGGACATGGAACAAAAACTCAACGAAAAAGAAAAAGTAACGAGTGGAATAGCCCCTGAAGAATTGGATGCTGACGACGCCAAAGGTAAAGCTCTTCGTTTAGTCGATCAATACCGAGACGACAAAAGACGAGGTTATCATTTTTCTTCCAACATGTTACATCGAGTAGAAAAAGAATACAAAAACGAAAAATTAAAAATATTCAAACCTCTCTCCATTGGAACCGAATGTTATTTGAAAAAATATAAAATAGATCCTAAAGACACTTTTAGCAAATCGACTACACGCAATCAACCGTATTGGGACACTACCAAAAAAGTGATTATTATCAAAGTCTCTAAGCGCTCTAACCCTTCAGTAGAAGGTTATTTACGTGTTTATATTTATAAAGTGGGAGTAGTAGGCAATCTAAATACGACTTTCAAAATGAAACGAGAAGATTTATTACCTATGAACGAAGAAGATAAAGACATTTACTATAAAAACTTTAGCAAATATGTTAATACTTTTTTAAAACCTTTGAAGAAAAGAGTGCAAGAAAAAAAGAAAAAAAGAAAAAATGAACAATTTAACGTTTGACGATGTTTTAGATGTAAATAAATATGATTGTAGCACGTATTATTTTAGCGAAATTAAAAATAAAAATAAAGCTAGCGAGCATTTTAATGTCTTGAACGATTTTAGTTTACCCTTGACTCCTAACGATATTGACAAACCCACATTAAAAAATAACACCATTTTACATTTAGCCAGAATGGACGTACCTAACAATTTAACTCGAGTAGATGAAAACCTATCCTTCTTAGAAAACAATTACGGATTAAGAATGGAATCCAAACCTGCTATAAAAAAAATGTTATCAGATATTCAAAGCGATAAGATTAGCAATCCTACAAGACACATAAAATATTTTTATCTTGTTACTAAAAATGTTGTCTTGTACACCAATCATATACCCTTACCAGGTGACACGTTTCCTTGCTAAGACATATTAGATATGGAAAACATGAACGCCGATCATTTGAGTTATATGTGGACCTTTAATGCGTCAGGTGGAGGTAAACTCTTTAGCGTTATGTCACCCACCGCCTATCAAGATTATTTTTTTGTTAGAAACTTGGAACTTTATAATTCTAAATTAGATAGAGTTTTATATTTTTCAGACTTTTTTTCAAGTTATTATAACAAAGATGGTAAAATTTCATCAACAAAATATTTTAATCCAAAATATTTATTTGATCCTTCGACTGAGCTTCGATACAAAACGGCTGTAATCGATTTACCCATGATAAAGTTAAGTTTAGATAGCAACAACAATGTTCAACAAAATTTATTTAACGTTAATACTTCCCTATTTAGTAATAGAATCAATTATAATTTATTATGTTATTATAAAAAAAGAAACGAATACGCAAGAAATCATTCTTTTTTACAACCTATTCGATCTACCTTAAGCGTGATCTCGCCTTTACAAGAAAGAGGTTTATCTTATTTCGGTTTTTTTTCAAATAGAACAAGTGATAGTGTGTACGTTCTAGAGGATTTTACAAAATTATTACAATTTGATTATATTACTACTAATTCTCTATACGACAACATATTCAATTTATCATTAAATACTCACACTAGTAAAAATTATTTAATTTATGCAAAACATCCGCTTTTAACCGCCGCACAAATAGCAGCTATTTCACCCGAAAGACAAACTATTCTAAACGGTATAGAAGAAACCTTTGTTCGACCTATTATTCATATTATGCTCTCACCCAATTATAAAAATCCGGCTTTAACTGGAACAAATTTAACCGCCGACAATAATATTCTTAGTGTTGATCTAGATGTGTATGTTAATAACTTTTTACCTATTGCAGAAAGCAAAAAATCAAAAATGAAACACATTTTACCGTGGCAAATTGCTTTCTTTTTATTAAAAATAATAACCAACACCAACACAATACCCTTTGAAGGCAACCTATATAACGTAGAAACTAATCTTAACGATTTCAACACACCTTATGTCAACCTTCGTATTCAATCTTTATGGAAAATTTGGAACGATTATGTCGACACTAAAAACCCACTTTATCCTGGAGTTTATACCAATGAAAAAATAGTACTACCACAATTTGTAGATATTATCAAAGCTGCTTTTACAACTGCTTTTCCACCTGGATTTGGTACAAAACTTATCTATGTTACAACAGCTGATTTAGGCGTAGAACCTACAGAATTATTAACAAGTTTTTATTAAATTTATTTTCCTCTCACATCCAAAAGAAAATATTATCGTTATACCTTTTTTTAACGTAGATCAAGTCATATGGCCTGAAGAGAATTAAAAATGATGGATGTTTTTACCGAAAGTTTAAACATGACAAACAATTTACTTAATCTCAATTTAAATAACTTGACTTTTGACGATCATACTTATGCAGGGTCCGATTTTAACATGTTTAGTAAATATCTTACAAATAAAGCAAAGGGTGTGCCTTTATGCATTCCTGATCCTATAGACGGAACTTCAAATTATTATACTTTTTTTTCTTTACCAAAGAAATTTATTATCACCCATTAAATTGAGCACATTACTTATGAAAAGTAACGCCTATTTTGAAATGAAAAGTAACTCCTATTCAGATTATGATACCAGTCATACATGGAATAATGTTCCTGTTGAAAACAATCCTATACCTTATACTTTACTTTTACAAAGAGATCAATATAGTTTAACTCAACAAAGCAATCCTTTTATTATGCAAGTCGATCAAAATATGACCAACGCCATGTCACTAGATCTTAAAATTCAAAAAAAAGACAAGCTTTTTTAAGATGTGCTCTCGCTCAAATTAGTAACTTTAATAACACCGTTTCCAATTTTCCTTCAACTACAGACACTTACATTTTTTATTAAATGTAATCAAGCTGTGCAATGTGGAATGTATATGAACAAAATTTATGTTCCTGGAGTTGTTGCATTTTTCAATTTATTAAACTATACTAATTCAACTCAAGTCACCACCAATATTGATTTTACAAAAGATCGTATTACAAGATCGTAATACAAAAGATCGTAATTCAAGGTCAATTGACCACCTTTGATATCAACGATGTTGACGATTGGTAACAAACAAGATGGTCGTTTCTCATTTCAAAATCTGAACCCCTCACCTTTAATAATCTTAGTTCTACTGTTTTTTTTAATCCTACGTTAAAGATTCAAACGGTTCCGTTTTACAATTAACTAGTTTAATTAGTATAAAATAATGTCTTTTATTTTTTATTATGTTTAAGAAAATATAAAAAGAAAAAAAAATATTTATTTTTTCTCTCACTCCTATTTTTTTACAAAAAAAATGAGTCTCTTTTGTGCCAAAGGAAGATATCATAAAAATTTAATCAATTTAGAAGAAAAAATGATTTTAGGATTTATTTTTGATTCTTTCATTTTTTTTTTTAAAAAATGAAAGAATCAAAAATAAATCCTAGAGATCAATTTATTCAAATTAAAAATCACATGCAACAATTACAAAATCAACTTACTCAATATTCTTCTAAATCTGAATTACAAAACATGAAATCCGAATTGGATGAAATTAAAAAAGTTCAGAAGAAGAAGAAATTATTTAAAAAAAAACTAAAATGAAATCAACTCCTTTACGCATTTATTCACAATGCTTTCAAGAAGTCAATGCAGTTGACAAAATAAACGGTTTATGTAGAAACTGCATTATTCAACAAAGAGCTATTTTATCAACTCCACTCATGCAGAATAACGAAAAATTGAACAAAAAAAGTTTAATTGAACTTGGTTACACTCGTGCTTGAAAAGACGTTAAAAATAAAAAAACATTATTTAAAAAAACCACTTCAGAATCAGAAGATAAAAAAAAAAAAAAATTATTTTATTTTATTTAACAAAAAAAAAATGGGTTTGTTAGCTAAATATATGAGAGATGGTGACGGCAATCGTTATACACCCAATACAAACGGTCATGTTACTATTGAAGATATTTTGGCACTAGCCGACCACGAAAATCGTTTATTGCAAGAAGCAACAAGTGGTAATATTAGCGCAAAATATAAAGCACTATTAAATGAAAAATATCCTGGTTTTCAAACAGATCAAGCTCAAGATGAAGTCATTGCTGTTAATAATAAAAAATTTTCTTATGATCTTACTTCTGACATGGCTAATTTAATTTCTTTACCACTATACTTAACGAATGGACATATCTACCAGATTGTTATATAGATTTTGATTTATTTCTTTATAAAAATGTGAACACGCAAACAAGATTTACACCTGTAACAGACGATGACTTTAAAAAAAGTCTGTCTTTGCAACAACTTTAATCATGCCTTATTTAAAATTATCAAATTTTATCCCAATTATCAAAAAACTAATACTACTTGTGCAAACAACGCTATCATTAATCGTTCTTATGATTGTTTTAGAGCAATGCTCGTTAAAAAAAGTTATATGAAAGTTTTTAGAGAGTTGATGATTAATCCTAGTTTAGGTTTAACAGAAGACAGTGAAAATGTTACAACCCCTATTAATTATACTGAAAGCAAAACGCTTATACAAGCTGCAGACCCTAATGGACTCATTCGTCCTCTCAACACAGCAAGCGGAGCTGCTCCTGCTCCTGCTGGTTATCAAACAGCGCTAAGAGATAGATATAATGCTTTCATGACTGGAGAAAAAGGTTGTAAATTTTGAGTACCTTTGAGTTTATTGTGTGAAGTTTTTCAAATGAAAGAATTTTTTGGAAAAAATAAACAAATTAGATTGGAACTTTATATTGAAAATGATATGAATCAACTATTAGAAAGGGTAAGACCTATTGCAGACGCTGACATAATAGCCCTTGCTAATGTCGGAGTGGCTATAAAAAACCCAATGATTTATTGCAATACGTGTAGATTCAAACCTAGTTTACCTTTGGAAAAATCTTTATATCTCAACAGTAAAAAAGACGAAATGTATACTTTACTACGTATAGCTCACTACGAACAAGTTGTCACCAATGTAGAAAATGTTGCAGAAGTCACTGTCAATTTGGGAAGTATAAAAACAGCAGATCTTGTACCCCACAACATTATATTTTTTGTTAATTCAAAAAAGAAAGCGATCATTTAAGCAAAGGTTGTTTTACACCGGTTGAAATGGCTTGCAACATGATTAAAAAAATCACCCTTTATAATTACAGAAGAACATATGTTAATTCAGCAGGTGATACTACTGAATACGATTTGACAAAGCAAGATGATCAATGGATCATTTGGAGAAGTTATGCTTTCTGGTCTAAAGGAAATACACCTTCTACTTTTAATATTAACAATTTTGCAGATTTTTATAATGCTGATGATGATAGTTTTTTGAGACATCCTAAATTATACTTTAGTACTACTAACACTTCAGAACCTTTAGTCATTGACACCACCATCGATTTTAATTTTATCAACGATAAACCTCCTGCTACCATTGCTGGAAATAATTCGTTTCAAATCAATGTACAATTTACCGAACAATTTAAAGGTGTACTTGTTATGTATTTGCAATATCCAGCTCAAATTGTAGGACTTGGGTCAGGAGACGATACTGATCTCAACTATATTCCTACCAAATTTAAATCGTCTTAATTTGTTATAAAAAACATTTTTAATTTTATTAAACAAACCCTATTTGTATTTATTATTTTTAAGCAAACGACTATTTCTTTCTAAAAAAAATAAAAAATAAAAAATAAAAAACTTAAAACTATTTCTTTCGACTATTTCTTTCTAAAAAAACGACTATTTCTTTCTAAAAAAAATAAAAAAAAAAAAATAAAAAACTTAAAAACCATAAATCTTGTTTTTTTTTATTTCTTGTGTTCATGGCTCGCAGGCGTACAAGAAGGAGTGGACACCGTCGTCATCATCGTCGTTTTCATAGAGGTAGCGCACGTCATCATAGGGGGAAAGGAAAATTTTTTAGCAAAGTTAAAAATTTTGCTAAACGTCTTTTAAAATCAAACGTAGGAGGTTACGCTTTGGATTATCTTCAAAAGCAACGCAATGCGTAAAAAATTTTGTTGCACCGCTTGTAAAATAAAAAAAAGTTCATGTAAAAAAAAGGAAGAGGTAGAGGAAGAGGTTTATTTACCTCCTTTAAAAGGCGCAGGTAGAAAGCGATTCAGAAGACATAGAAAAAGAATTCGAGGTGGAGAATTACGACCGATTAGTCAAAAAGATGATTTTAAAAAAGCTCTTAATTTGATTCCTATATATAGAGGTTTGTCTAAATTTTTTTGACCAAGTTAACAAATTTACCCTTGGTATGTACCTTAAAAGAAACAAATGCAAAAAAATAAATTTGATCATGTTAAAAAAACATGACTTTACAATATAAATTTACTTTAACCAACCTCGAACATGTCGTAATGCATAGAAAAAGAGGAAGAGGAAGAGTTTATTTACCTCCGTTAAAAGGCGCAGGTAGAAAACGTTTAAGAAGACATTTAAGAAAACGCATGCGTGGTAAATTACTTCCATTGTTAGCTGCAGTTTGAGCACCCACTTTATTATCATCACTTATACCGCGATAAAAAAAATGTATAAAAGAAGACATAAAAAAAGACATAAAAGACATTATAAAAGACATGAAACAAGACGAATGCGTGGAAAGTTTTTAGGACCTCTTTTAGGAATGGTATCTAAAGTCGTTTTACCTTCCTTTACTAGCGCTCTTCTACCTACCATTGGTAAAGCTGTTTTGGGTGGAGCTATCTCTGGTGGAATTTCTTACGGAATCAATAGAATTGGAAAAAAATATATAATATATAAAAAAATTTTACACTTTGTTTTTTATTATTTTGTTACAAATATAGAATCCCAACATTGTTCCAAGTAATATAAAAACTCCTAATAACGCTCCAAATAAATATCCTCCCACTACAATAACAATAAACAAGCTCGAAAGTGTTAATATTGTCACTATTTTTGCTTTATTAATACACTTCAAAATTTCGAATATGATTCCCATGCAAGTCGTGTGTACCACCATTATCTATCGGAGGATCAGGTTTATAAGGTTGAACTACTGCTACTGTCGTTGGAGTTTGAAATTGTTGTAACGGTTTGTTTTTCGATTCCATTCGTTAAGAACCTATTTCATTTTTTTTCACTCTTTATATACTTTTTGTCACGCTTCATTAATTAAAAATTTTACACATGCGCATGCGCGTGACGTTGTTCTTTTTTTTAACTCGGGACCTTTTTTTTAATCGGGACCTTTCGGTTTATCGCTTGATCGGTTTGATCGGTTGATCGCTTGTGACCGGTTTCTCGTTTCTCTTTGAGCTTTTTTTGACCTCGGACGGGCGGTCTCTTGTTCTTAAATATTTCCAACATACTATATCATCAAACATCAATTTCATTGCTATAAATGGCTAAATCTACTCGAGCTCAAACAAAGTTAAAATGCCCTAAATTGCATGAGCTATTGGGTAATGGACTCGAACTTTGTTTATCAGAGCTGTCTACGCTGAGAGATAGTTTACGGTATGGAATTTTGTTGCGTGATAGATCAGTTACACATTTGAATACAAGATGTAAGTGTATACAAATATTTATTAAAATAAAAAGTATTTGGATGTCAGCAAATTCTACAATCCCGTTGGTCTCAGAAAAATACGCAGTCGATAAACTTGTCCTTGAATGGAAGATTGCAAAAGACATTAGAAAACTGAGAACTACAAAAAAAAAGAAATATGTATAGGGACAAGCTTGATAAGTTATTTTACTTGACGAAATGTAAGTGCAACATCTTTAGCTGTAATGAAAATGGATGCAATGGTTGTCTTTTTAAAGCTCATGTAACTTGCATATGTCCAAAAGTAGCAAAGATACCTTTGCAAGAACTATTATTCCTACAAGCTCAAAGAAATAAAATTGGTAACAAAAGTTCTTTACAAATAGGATTAGTTGATATACCAGAGACACATCGGTTGTCAAGATATTTAGGTAGAAAAGAATCAGACTCTAAAATACCTGGAACACTTAGTGAGGATGCAAGTAAATGCTAAGACTAAAAATATTTTTGTCAATTTTTGTTTAAACTGTGAATTAAAAAGTTGAGTATAAATTGATTATAAATTTTTTTCATCAAAATTGTTTAACATAATTTATTTTCTCCTTTAGCAGTAGAATTTCAAACAACAGACGATTCGGTCATTGGCAACAAAAATGCAGATAATACAGAAAAAGTTGACTTCGGTTTGAAAAAAAGTTACTTAGATATTACCAGGGTTTCTCAAGCAGCTATAAGGTATGGGGTATCTAACAGAGCTGCAGCAGCCATAGCTACTGCTACTTTAGCTTCTGCAAAAGATGCAAATTTTTTAAAGAAAAATACTGAAATTTTCGTTGAGCACAACAAAATAAAACGAAGTAAGACTGAGTTAATGAAAGAAATCCGAGGTAGAGCTGAAAAAGTAGCGATGAATGATAATATTCAATGTATATTTTTTGATGGACGAAAAGATTTGACAAAGTACATGAGAGACAAGAAGATGGAAAATTACACCCATCGGAAAAAAAAGAAGAACATTATTCAGTTCTGAACCTGGAGGAAAATACCAATTTCATTTCACTAACAATTCTGAAGAAAGAGTAGAGACTGCAGCAAATAGCTGATAATATTTACGAATGGATTGTGAATCATGATGTCGGAGACTATTTAGTTGCCATTGGTGCAGACTCAACAAATTTAAACACTGGTAGGAAAGGAGGTGTTATCCATTTCTTTGAACATAAATTGGATAAAAAATTAATGTGGATAATTTGTGCTCTTCATACAAATGAACTACCTCTCCGACATCTAATGATTCAGCTTGATGGAAAAACTACGTCTAAAAATAATTTTTCTTATTCTATTGGAAAATTTATAGGTAAGGCAACTAGCTTTAAAGTCAAAGATAGCATAGTAAAAATTGAATTTCCTAATGCAATAATAGAACTTGACTCTGAAGTTGTAAAGTCGCTATCAGATGATCAAAAGTATCTTTATAAAATTACCCATGCAATTAACGCTGGGGTTTTTCCGGAAAATCTTAAAAGTAAAGAAATCGGTCCACATTCTCATGCAAGATGGTTGAATTTGCAAATAGAATATGTTTAATTTGGTGCTCTGAAATCGTACTTTCAGTTGAAGAAACATATAATCTGCAACTTCTGGTGGAGTTTATTGTTGGTGTTTATGCGCCACTTTGGTTAGAAATCAAAGTAAAGTGGAAGTGGACTGAAGGACCTAATCATATACTCAAGCAGTTAAAACTTCTTTGACATTAAAGACTTAAAGTTAAAGACATTGTAATGCCCTACGTTTTATCTGCTTCATGGAATGCTCATAGTGAAAATGTTCTTCAAACGTTGTTATGTAGTCTAGAAAAAACAGAAAGACAATTTCAGTTGAAACAATTTTAAAATTAAGAGGAGATTTAAAATACGGAAACACTAGTGTAAGAAGTAGAAAACATCATAAACATAAAGAAAATGCTGAATCGCTTTTTGATCTAATTGATTGGAGCTTGGATGTACACGAACCTTTACTTACATGTTTATTGTCAAAGGATGAACTTTTAAAATACGATGATATTCCGATGTATGTACCTTGTTTTCCTGTTCATCGGCAAGCTATTGAACGATGTTTCCAAGAAGTCACACGAGCTTCTCAATCAGAATTTGGAAAAGATAGAAGAGAGGGGTTCATAAGAGCAACATTAGCACATGGAGAAATCATGCCCGTGAACCAATCAAAAAAAGATCTATTTGAATTAGTTTAAGCAATATTAATTTTTTGATGTTTTGCTTTGATTATTTATGATTACAGTAAATAAGTTGAACTTTAAATATATTGTATCTTTTAGATGACATTTTATATATTTTATTTATGACTTTATGAAGAGTAGCACCCCAAATTATGTTTTAGTTTAATGTCTATATTATACCTGTTTGTTTTTTGATGATTGCATCGCCATAGGCTTAAATAAAAGGACAGAGAAGTGCTAATTTGATGCATTTTTAGTAAAACTATCGTTTTTTAAATGCCCTGCGCCCACAATAGATATTTAAATGCCCTGCGCCCACAATAACTTTTTAGGAAAAAAAAATTATCTAAGTCTTTTCTAATATCCTAATACATAAAAAAAATATTACGCACGCTCTCATTTTTAAAATTTATATGTAGAATTTTTTTGTAAAATCCATAATGGTAGCCAACTTTTCTTACGTCTATCGTGTTTGTATAGCATTAAAAAAGTAGCACCGAATATATATTTATTTTTTTATGTCTATATTATGTCTGATTGTTTTTTAATAAATGCCTTTCCTTTGGCTAATATAAAAAAGGCCGAAAAATGCCAATATGATAAGATTTTCAAAAAGCTGACATTTTTCAAATGCCCTGCGCCCACACTAGATGAACTTTTTAAGAAAAAAAAATTATTCACGTCTCTTCTAATACCCTAATACATAAAAAAAAAGTTGCGCGCGCTCCGATATCCAAAATTTTAAAAGTACGACCCACCCTACTGTTTTCTGCAAACCACAACAAACTAACTTAGCGACGTCAGATCAAGAAAACTAGATAGAAACAAAAAAGAAACATAAAACCTTATGAGATTGTGATATGTCTAAACTTATCTAGTGGTATAGTTCAGTACATACAAACCAAGAATACATTTGTTACAAAAATACGCTAATACGTAATTTTGTGAATGTTTTTTTTTTTTTTTTTCCTTTACTTCAAAGGCATTGATGTCTACGTCGAGTTCCACTTCTTCTACTACTTCTTCGAGCCATAAAAATTATTTTATTAATAAAAAAAACAAATACGAATGTTTTTTAACATTTTTTAAAAGTAAATAGTCGTAAGCTTATACAAAATACAGTTCAAATATGGTTATTTTAACCAAAACAAAAACGTTGTATACGAAATATTTTTTTTGTTTTAATTATTTTGAAATTTTTTATATAACTGCGTTGTAATCTTCAATATTTAGCTCAGTTGGTTCAACCCAGAACAGGAGAAGACGAAAATTACACATATGCTCCTAACAAACTTAAATGATTATTTAAATTTGTTAGGAGCATATGTGTAATTTTCGTCTTCTCCTGTTCTGGGTTGAACCAACTGAGCTAAATATTGAAGATTCAGAGTCAGCAAACTTTTAAAAATTCTTGAAATTGAACAGTAATTTAAAACGAATTCTTTCCTGCAATAACTGCGGGGGGTTTGTCGTTAATGAAATTGTAATCGCTGGATGTGTCTACGACTAACGGTTCGGTTATATTTAATGTACCAAAATAACTTAAGGGCTTTTTAGTAAAAGTGTCGTCGTCGCTTGTATAAAAATCGGCAATATTAATATTTAAATTAGAAAAAGTGTTTCCTTTACACCAAGAAACATAACTTCGAAAGCAAAATTGTTGATCGTTTACTTTGTTAAGATCTGTTTCAAAAGTGTAGCCAGATGAATTAACAAATGTTCTTCTAAAATTATTAAAAGTAATTTTTTATATAACTGCAAGCTATTTCGGCAGGTGTTAAAAACGTTTTGCTTAAATGATCGTTTTCTTTTTTTGATTGCACTAAAAATAAAATGCGTTGAGGCACAACATCAACCGTTTTTATATTTCTTAAGTTAATGGCAACTTCAGTAGTACCTTCTACATTTGTAACGACTTGTTTGTAATGAGCAAAACGAAGTAAAGTATAAGGTTTGTCTTTTTTACTGTTAAGGTATAAGAATTTTTCTAATCACAAACTCGGTTATATTCTATATGTGCTACGAGAATAGTGGGATTTTTATTAGCAAAACCGACGTTGGCAAGGGCTGTTACGTCGGCTGTAGTATATTTTTTAATAAGTTCTAAAAGTTGATTCTTATCATTTTCTATGTAAAATTCGATTATAAGTTCATTTCCTTTATCTGTGATAGCTTTTAATTTGAAAAAATTCACATAAAAGACTCAAGGATACTGTAAATTTGCAACCTTTTTCTGCATTCATTAATGCGTTGTTTCCATTTTTTAGATTTGTTTGATAACCGGCAGCCACTCCGTTTATGGCTCTAATTAACTCTTTCGTTACCGATACCCCGCATAGCGGGTAATAAAAAATGTCGTTAAAATACCAGTACCCCGCATAGCGGGTGATGAAGAGTTTTGTTTTCTGTCGACCCCTTGTTTTTCGAGCGACTTTAAAACTTAGCTTAAGAGAAACTAGAATAATAATCTGATAATATATCGAAAACCGAATTAAAAAGGCTTTGTTTGATTAGCTGATATTCGATTTTGAAAAATGGCTAATTTATCGTCTTTACGCAAAAAAAAAATCTCAAATATGGACGAAATTTTAAACTTTATGCTTGAAGAAAGTGACGAAGATAGCAATAAAGATATTGATCTTGGTTATTCTGACTTTAGTAATGACGAGGATAATAATTTGATAGAATTTGAAGTTGAAAACATTATGACATCTACTAATATTCAAAGAAAAGTTAAAAATACAATTAAAAACATCAACAATGTTGATAAATTGGAAGCTGCTGTTCCTTTTTCTAATTCAATTTTGCCATTATTTAACGATACAGACAGTGAAAGCTCTGCTGCTTCAAGTACAAGTGACAGCGAAATTGAGACTTTTGTCACTTATAAAAAGAGCCCACGTACAAGAGGTGGAGGTACCAGGCGTGTACGTGTTCGAGGTGGTATTGGTATTAAATGTAACAAAGTAATTTTTGTTGAAAGTGTTACTGATTCTATGCATATTACTCATAGAGAAGCTATTACTGATGATGCTGCTTTCAATGTCAATATACTAAATAATGGTGTCCAAGGTAGTATACATAATCATCGTCGTGGTAGAGTTTGTAGTCGTGGTAAAGGTCGTAATCGTAGTCAAAAACCTCCTCTGTCAACTTGGGGGAAAGTTAATACAGATGTTCTTGTTAATTTAATGGATTTCTCTGAACTTTTTCAAGAAGGTTTAAATGTTAGAATGGGGCAAAACCCAACTAGTCTTGATTTTTTTGAACTCTATTTTCCAGTTGAACTTGTAACTTTATTAGTTGAAGAAACCAATCGGTATGCAAGGCAATTTTTTGCTGCCAATCCAGATAACTCTTCAATATGGGAGGAAACTAATGTTGCAGAAATTAAAACCTTTATTGCTGTTATTCTTTTAATGGGAATTATTTATAAACCTAAACTTAGTATGTATTGGTCAAAGGATGAATTGTATAATACTCCAATTTTTTCAGAAATTATCAATCGAAATCGTTTTAGTATGTTATTGAAGTTTTTTCATTTTAATAACAATGAAGATGAAAATTATGATGCAACTGATGATAACAGAGATCGTCTTTACAAAGTACGACCAGTCATAAACATTCTGCGTAACCGATTCAAAACTGTATACAATCCAGGAAAAAATCTCAGTGTTGATGAATCGCTTGTCCTTTATAAAGGTCATTTACATTTCCGTCAATATATTAAAACCAAGCGTGCCCGTTTTGGTATAAAGTTATATGAACTAGCAACTTCAGAAGGAATAACACTAGACTTCCTTGTATACTGTGGGAAAGGAATGTTTGCTGATTATGATATAAATGACCAGATGCCTTCATCTGCAAGAATACCATCTGTGCTGATGGAACCCATTATTGGTAAAGGCCACACTCTTTACACAGATAATTATTACACAAGTACAACACTCGCAAAGTATTTTGCGAGTGTTGTACTTGTGTAATAATTATCTGACACATCTATGTGGCACAATTAGGTCAAATTAGATAACAAGACACATCTATGTGGCACAATTAGGTCAAATCGATTTAATTATTCAAAAGATATTCTTATTGAGGTTTCAAAAAAAGGAGATGCAGTTTTTCATAAAAATAATGATGCAAATAGTCAAATGCTGGCTAGCAAATTCCGTGCATCAAATGATAAAGCTTTAGGTAAACAAAAAGTTGTCTACATGCTGTCAACATGTCACCAACCATTTATGAGAATTATTGAAAACACTCGTGGTTTGAATATTCAGAAACCTATTTGTGTAAAAGAATACAATAGCCACATGGGTGGTGTAGATCGTGTTGACCAACAACTCCAGAGCTTGAATCTGTTACGGAAAACTTACAAGTGGTATCGGAAACTAGCATTTAGGCTTCTTTCTCAGGGTATTTTAAATAGCCATAAAATTTTTGTAAAGTACACTTGTCACAAGAGTACCACTTTCTTAGATTTTCTTCACGACACAATTAAGTTAACGTTTTTGTCTTCACCAAAGTTAAACAAAACACTTGTTCCTGATGATACTATACACCGGCTTACTGGACGTCACTTTCCAGGAACTAAACAGCCATCACACGATGCAACAGACAGACGCCCATCTAAATTATGCAGAGTTTGCTATGCACGAGGAATTTTTAACAACAATGGCAAACCACTAAAAACTGTACATGTATGCAAAACCTGCCCGGGTGAGCCAGGGCTGCATATTGATAGCTGCTTTGAAATTTATCACAGTGCTGGATTTAGTGTAAAAATTAGTATATACACATATTTTTTTATTTGACATGTCTTAGTGATGTTACATTTTGATTTTGTTATTGTTATTTGTTCTTTTTTGAAGAAAGCATTAAAATTGAAACTTTAGACTAAAGTCTCACGAATCTAATAAATATAATAACTTAGGATAAATTGATGTTGAGGATTTGAAACTTTTCAGAATTACTTATTATATATGTCTGATTGTTGACTCCAAATTTGAAAATAATCTGTTAAAAATAAGATACATTTTTATTTAATTGATTTTACAATTAAAATATTTTTTATTTTTTAAAATCCGCCATTATTGATCATAAGACCTGATAAAACTTTTTTTTTTTTCATTTTATGAAAGATAAATTACTAAGTTAAAAAGGGGCCCATTTTTAAGGAAATTGAACATTTTTTAAACCTATAATATAATTGTGATGGTAGTTGGGTTAAAACATCACTTTTTGTCACGGTAATATAAGGTTGCCGAGCCCGGTAACGAAAGGGTTAAAGCGTTAGCGTCGGCCGATTGAACAAGAGTTATTGCTTTTTCATAAGTGGCGTCATGGTTAAGATCGTTGACTTCAACTAATCCTAAATTATAATTATTTCTTCTCTAATTTTTTTAAAATAGCTTTTTTTAATTAGTAGAGCTTTAAATCAATCGAAAGCGCGATTTGATGCCGCGTTGTTTGCGCAAGTAGTATTAATTTTTTTAAAATTTGGATAAACTTTCATATTTTTGTATAAATGGAAAGCGATGTTTGATACAAAACATAATTTACATACTAAATGTTATCATCACGGACATTTTCAAATTTTGTAAGCGTGTTTAAGTTTTTATAAGTGTGCAAATCAAATTTTAACTGGTAATCTTGCGGTATATTCCATTCCTTTAATTTAATTGTAAAAGTAATTAAATTTGCTAAATCTAAAGTTTGATCGTGAGTAAATTTTTGATAATTGGTAGCTATATTTTCATCTTGAGCTTGAGCGGTCATAAAACCAGGATGGTTTTTGTTTAATATACCATTATATTCTGCGCTTATATTGCCGCTTGTAACTTCTTGCAACCAAAGATTTTCGTCTTTAGCTCTTGCTAAAACGTTTTCAATCGTATCCGAGTCAGAAGAGTTTTTTTTTAAATGATATTTTTTTGTTTTTAACGTCTTTTAGAGCTTGAGTGTAAACAAGTTTAATCAAGCTTTTTTTATTCAATTTTTCTTTTTTTTTCACCAGTATTCTGCATAAGGGAGCTAGATAGAATGTCTCTGTTGAATAATACAATATCGGCATGAACAGTGAAAAGCGTCAAATGCGTTTACTTCTTGAAAACATTGAGAACAAACGTGAAAAGGAACATTTACTTTATTATTTGGCGAATTTTTTTTAAGTATTTCTTCTCATCTTCTTCTGAACTTTCGCTTTCTTCTTCCGAAAATTTTCATTTTGGTTTTTCTTTATAAACATTTTTTCTGACAATTTTTTTTGTTGAGGTTTTTCTTCTTCTTCACATTTTTTTTTTGTTTTAATTTTTTGAAATATTTGCATTTTATATCCAATTCTGATTTAATGTTTAAAACGTCAAATTTGATAGAATATTGCGAGAATTGATTTTGAAGATGGTTTATATGATTTTTAATTTAATTTAGTTGATCTTTATGCTAAAATTTTTATTGTGTCTTCCTTTAGCGCAAAAAGGAGCCATTTTTTTTGTTTGATAACAAAAAATAACATATTCATTCTTTTTATAATTTTTAATATAAACAAGTAAATTAAGTCTGATCATTTTATTCTAATCAAATAGGTTTATTTCTAATTTTATTTGTCGTTATTTCCAAAGAAGTTAATTTTAAAACGGTATTATTTGAATTTTCAAGGAAGGGTTGAAAAAAACTTTACAACTTAGATTACTAAAGCCGAGTGGGTCTTTTTTAAAGTTAAAAAAAGACCATTTTGTATCTTTCCAATACGTAATGTCGTAAATGTTGAACGTTGTTAATTGTTTATATCGTTAGTGTTAAACCTTGAATTCAGATTTGTGAATTTTAGTAAAATCAATATTGACTGTCATCAGCATAGACTCGTTAAAGTCAGCAAAATTCAAAAAAGCGACAATGCTAGGTTCATAATTTCTATTCGTGCACATTCCGCAATTTGTAGCTTGATCGCATTTGATAAAAATATGGAACCAGTTGTTGTAGGAAAATTAGAAATGGCGTTATTAAAATTACTTATTTGCATTAAAGTGCATCTTGAAGTAGGAATATTTTCTTTTCTAAATTAAAATCTGGATTCATAACGCTAGTCACGTTTTGATCAACTTCCATACCAAACAGATTTATTTCGTTTGTTAAACTATATTGATCTCTTTGTAAAAGAAAAGTATAAGGCACTAGATTGTTTATAATCGGTTGATACATTTTTAAAATAATAATTTTTAATGGGAAACTGACACTGAAGTTTGTATTTCAGCCATGTTGCTATTTGTTTGATAAATATGTTGACCGTTAAGCAAAGTGCGATAAAATATCAACTTAGTTGCGTCTTTTTCAACCACGTTTTATAACTAGGTGTAGTGAATCTTTCCAAAGAAGCAGTAGTAACAAGATACTTCGATAGTAGGAGAATAAATAGGTTTGGTTTGCTAGCAGTATAATAAAACTTCAATAAATATTCCTGCGTTATATTTTGTGATCAAAGTTAAATCTGCTGTTTTATTTTATGAATGTCTTCAGGTAAGTTGGAATGTAAAACTTGAAACAGTTTGTCAGAAAGATCAGAAGTGCCTATTGAACCGACTTGATAATCGATTTAATAAGGTGAATAGAAATTGATTTTTATTTTTATTCATTAATTTATCTCGTATTCAAAATAAGTCTTTCAAATACGATATAAACTAATTTTTATTGGCGATGATAATTGTCTTTTGAACGAAGGCAAACACAAAAATGTATATTAAAATTATTGATAGCAAAGGAATGGAAGAAGGAATCCCATAATATTGACTAGTGCCGAACTTTTTGTAATAAAAGCAGTTAGTTCCTTCGTTAACAAAGTCATTAAAATTAATACTATTTAAATTTACTTTGGGTAATTGTTTGGCAAGTTATAATTTATACTTTCAGTAAAAATATCCAAGACTCTCTTTTTGGCCCTATGATTTGATTGACATTAAAAAAAGATATAGATAAATAAGATAACGGTATGTTTTTCAAAGCAAATCGATAATATTTTCTTGCGCTCGTTTTTGGAAAAAAATTTTAATAAAAACTTGATTTGATTGAAATTTTTTTTAGTTTGAATAAAATTCATTATATTATTCTTTAAATAAAAACAGACAAATAAAACAGTAAGAAAATAATTTCAGGAAAAATGATGCTTGAAAGAGTTTAAATGCTGCTTGCTTTAAAGTTTGTCAAAATTGTTTTGAAGTTATTGATAAGTACATACGTCATTATTGCTAGCCTAAATGAGAATCAAAGAATCTGGCACCTTATCTCTTAAATAAAGATATTAAAGTAAAATTCTTAAAAAATATATTTATTTAAAAGTTATTAATAAGACTATTATTGAAAATCTGAATGTTTCTTATTATTATCCTATTTATAAAACCAATTTTTAGTCCATTTGTTTGGGTTTAAAGCTAAGTAACGACCAATATTCTGAAAGATATATACTCAAACAATGATATGGTTAAAGGTGAAAAAATACTGATTTTACTGGTATGCTATAAATCTTGCTTGCTTTGTATTAAATCATATTAAATCTAATGTTCTGTTTAATAAATCCAAAAGTCGAGTTATTAGGTTATTTAATGAATAATAATATTCAAAACTTTTTAAGATTTTTAATTCCATATAAATTCTAGAAATAAAGATGTACCTGCAAAGAGTAATAAAGGTACAATCTTAGGAAGTTTCTCACAAGTATTGTTAGTTTAAAGTTAATTTGGTGTTATGGTTTCGTTTTGTTTTCAATGAATAAGATTATCTTTGAACTTTTTATCTTGATTATTGCACATCAATTAAATGTTTTCAATTTTGGTTTGTAGTGTTGAGAAGTGCAATAAGTTATAAGAACAATATAAACAATCATTAGAGTATGAGAATAACCATAACATAATTACCTTTGTAAACTTTTTTACAAAAAACAAGTATTTGTGTCTTTATTTATTTTTTCTGTTTATATTAAGTACTATTTTAGTTTCAGTAAAGAAGATATTTTAATACCATATGAAAAATTAAAAAAATCATCTCAGACAAATAAATTTATTCAGTTTTTGCTATTACAAAATTAAAATAGATTTGCAATTAAAAAAAAGGTTCATTCTAAAACTTTATGTCCTGATTTGTGAATATTAATTGAATATTTTAAATTTTGGTTTGTAGTAGTTTAGAAAAAAGTACTCGTAAAGATAACTCTGAAAATCTATTTTTAAATTCAGCCATCAGGTAAGAGTTGCATTGATCACAAAAGCAAAGTTTAAATTTTTAAACTGTTTTATCAAACTATTAAATTCAAACTTAGTAAAAAAGTTTCACCTCGAATGATCGTTGCTGCCAAATGTTTGATAGAAAAATCAAAAAGAAAGTAATTAATGCTTCTATTCTAGTAACACTATTAGAGTTTATTTAGCTATTTTATTGTAAGTTGATGGTTCTTATTTTTTAGAACAAATACCATTTTGAAAAAAGTTTCGAATTTAAAAGTAGATTGATGTTGCTTAGGTGTTATAAAAAAATTATTTTTAAAAGTGAGATGTTTTAATGTTCTTTTAATGTTGGTTTATAGTGATTCTGAAAGCAATAATTTGACAATTGCTAGTGAAACTCCACTTACAACGTAAGTTTATTGCTTAGTTATATTGTATACTTTGATAAAGAAAACAAAAAAAAACCGAACTATGTTATTTCTTTTGCTTTGCTTTTTATTTTGTTGCCGAATTGTTTAAAAAATATTTCTAGACTAATTTTTATTTCATGAGCAATAAAACATGGAAAATGCTGGTTTTCTAAAAATATTTTTTTAAAGTTTTCTATATTTATAATTAAAAAACTTTGATTTTCATAAAAATAATAATAATTAAAAAGTTATTAGGTTTGTAGGTGATTGCAACAGAGCACTTGGTAATTCAAAAGAGTTGTTAATTCAAGTATTAGGTTGATAAAGTTAGTGACTTTGCTTGTAGTTTACTCATGTTTTTCCAATTTAAAAATTCTTCAGAAATATATATCTGATTGATAGTGGCTTAACCTTTTTTCGAATTTTGTTTATAGTGGCTTAAAAGAGAGCAATGTGGTTGATTGGGCATGTAGCCAATATTTGAAGTAAGAATAATTCCTAATTAGATATTTAGCTTTGAAGATTTAACGAAAATAATTAATGAAGATACGAATTTTGAAGATATATTTCAAAAAAAGTAAGTTTAAAAACCTTAAATATAACAAAGCAAAAGAAAAAAAAAACTTATCTAAACTGATTAAATGTTGTGTGTACTGATCAAGTTTTTTTATTTGATTTGTAGTGCTTAAGAGCAGTGCACTGAGTTTGATGGACAAAATATTCAAGCATTAAAGTATGTGATTCACATACTTTAATACTTGAATAGTTTAATTATATTATAATTAATAATATAATAATAGTCAATTTAATAATAATTCATAACATTTATGACTTCAACAAAAAAGGGTTGTATATTCTTTTATATGTATGTATTCAATATTTTTGTTTACATCAGTAATTTTTTTAATTTTACCAACAAAAACAATAAAATTCAATGTAATAGAGAAACACTTTCAAAAAGTTCATCACAAATATAGTAAGTTTTTTGTTTTATTGCTGTAACTGTTAATTTGATTTTGATTTGAAATAAAGTGACAAGTTGCCCTTAAACTTAATACCCTGATTTATGCATATTAGTTAGAAGTTGTTAATTTTATTTTGTAGTGGTTTAGTAGAAAGTACTTGTGTAAAAAGTGCTGGGAGGGTAATTGGTAATGCTCATGATGTGATGCTTTTAATGATGATGATAATGATGATATCGATGATGATGATGATGTTGGTGATTATATACCTTCTGAGCAAAAAAGCGACAAAGTAACATTAAAAAAATTTTCTTTATTCAAGATGTGTTAAATGATTTTGATCTTAATCTTAAGTACTTGATAGAGCTAGAAAAAGTAGATTCATTGAAAAGATTAACAATAATGTTAAAAAGATTTATTTGCCTCAACAAACCCAACAAAATTACTCCTTGAAAACGACACAAATGTAATTTAAACATTCTTCAGGTATATTGTGTAAACAGACAACTAGAAGCTGGTTCAATTAAAACATACTTGAATTCTTTAAAAGATTATGGTTCTTATCTTATAAAATCAAACTATCGAGAATTTGACTTATATTTTGAAATTATATCTCAATCTATTTTTAAAACTTGAGAAAAAATTACCGAGCTAAAGTTAGTATTAAGCAATGAAGTGTCTGGACGTCCGGCAACAGGACGAATTTATTTAGCACCATTTGTCTGGCGATTGTAGCACGTGATCGCCGTATAAAGTGTAATTTGTAGAATTTATACATGGTGTTAGTAATTCCAAAGATGGTTGCGGAATTTCATGTGGGTTACCAATTTACTTCAATTAAAAAAATCTTGGATACTTTACAAAGTTACGTGAAAAATATCTTGTCCATTATAATAAAAGAAATACAAGAATTATATCCGGTTTCAAAAAGCAATTTCCGTCAAAAGAAACATCTCCATATTCCTGACTGCGTTACGTATAAAGAAATAGGATTTATCTACATCCACGGTGGGAAGAAGTTAAAATCCACCGCTGTTACAAGACAAAAAGCAAAGGTATGCTTAACTTATTTAATTTTATATCTGCTTTTATGTATTAAATTACAAATTCCACCTGTGATAATTTTATCATTAATTTTACCTTACTTTACTTATATTTAACAAACATAATTCATATATTTTTTATTTTATGTGATAATTTTATGATTAATATTACCTTAGTTTGAAATTTAATAAATTATTTACAGTTCAGCTTGGTATTGATTAAAGATTATTCCTTTGCGCAAAGAAGTAGACTCAGTTAAGCAAACATCAATTGCTTTTTAACTAATTTTTCATAAATGATTTATGGTTGATTTCAGAGGCAAATTAGAATTCATTTTGAGATTACATTATTGCAAATATAAAATAAGAGGATCGAATTTTAAATTTTATAAATAAGAGAAATGTTATGCATTGTAAAGAAAGAATGAACCATATGGAGTGTGTAGAAAGAAATTAGAGAATCCTTTTTGGTTTCCTAATATTACGAAAGCAATGTGCTCCTTGTATTATTATCAAAGTAGTCATCATATTAATAATGGATTTAAGCGTAATGAAAAGTTAGGTATAAGATTAAAATAAATAGCGGAGGAAAGATAAAGTGTTTGAAAGTTTTTTTAATCATAGAGATAAAATTAGATAAGCTAGTGTAGAAATGGTTTCAATAACAAAAGTATAACTTAAGTTTACGAAACGATCTATACTTCTTACAGTATAAGGAGCATCATTACAAATTAAAAAAAAGTTATGCACAACATGCATCCAGAGTGTCAAGATGTATGATAGTAAAACACTTGCCATGAGAGTTAATGCTGTTTATTCTCTGGAATAAACACAGGTAATGATCAAATTTAGGGTATGAATCTAAAAGGATAAGAAAAGAAGCGATGATCTAGAAAAATATTGGAAATAGTAAGTGAATCTGATGGATGCATCAGGAAAGATTACGGTAGTTTAGGCAAGTAGAGTGAAAGGATATAGCAACCCTCGGAATTAGAAATATAAGGTCGGCAATAAATTGCTGACCTTAAACTGTTAGAGGTAGGCATCATGTCGGCAAAATAAATTCGACACTAAGAGATTATCATAAAACATAGAAACGAGGTTGGCAATTATTTGCTGACCTCAAACACTTTTATGTTGGCATTGCTAAATGCCCTAATTCCGAGGGTTGGATATTGAGTATAATCATGAAGAGAAGTTGAAATAATAATTTGAAAAAAAGGGAGCAAGAAAAATCGAACCCATGCAAGCACAGAAACAGGGACACTAAATCAATGTGTTTAAATCTGATTAAAATATAAATTGAATGTTACTAGTTCCTGCATTTACTTTTTTTTGCTATTATTTATATTTTAACAAAGAAAAGTCTGACCAAAAGGCTTATCTACAGCCTAAAGCCCTATAAAATTCAGTTGGGATTCTAAAAATGGTTTGTGTTTCAGAATACGTGTTTTATATACTTCGTCAGTATATACAAACTTGTTACTATGGGTAACTAAGGCTTTGGCTTTGGCAAAATCTTGGATTTTGTACATTTTTAAAACAAAACAAACAAAATTTTTTTCACTTTTCCAGAACATTGCAATAAAATTTCAAAACATGCATCAACTTCAATTGAGTGACGATGGGAAGAAACTTCCCAAGAAAATTGCTGAATTGATTGAAGAACACTCTCAATGTAACACAGAGGCAATTTATAATTTATAAAACTTCTAAATATTTAATAAAACTTATAATTATTTTAAAAAATAGTAATATGTTTGAAAAAGTAATTTTAAATAAATTCGTTACAGGAATTATTTATCCATCTCCCTCATCAGCGTCAATTGAACATAGATAAAAAGATAAAATGACTCACATGCTTGCTGTAAAGGCTAACTAACAGTTGATGCAGCAAATATGATGAAATCTACTGAGAAAGTTATTGCACTTAAGGATATTCAAAATATAAATCAAGCCTTTAAAAATCAGGATGATAAAAAATTAACAACTCGGTTAATTTGTTATTTTTTGTTGTTAATTATGTTTAAACAAAAAGATTCAGTAACAGAGGTTGTTGTTAATAATGAAATTCAACTTCAGGCATTGTATTAATCTAAAAACAAGATAATGTAGTTATTTGCTTACTATCCTGAACTTCTTCTCCTTGAAGCAACATACAAGCTTATCAACTAGAATATGCCTCTTTATGTTTTAATGTGTCTATGGAAATTGTTAAGGGGTAATTGTTGCACTCTGGATTGTTGCTAAAAAGGAGAGAGTAATCATAAAAGAGTTAACAAACATATATATAAAAAACATACCAATACCAGTGATGTTCAAGTTATTGTGACTGACAAAGACATGGCTGAGAGTGAAAAAATTCCGAATGCTTCTCTTCAATTCTGCCTTTTTTGATCCATGCAAACATTTTGCAGGAAAATAGCCGTTACAAAAAGGGTATAAAGGTAGAGCAGAGATTTTCTTACTCTGATAATGAAGTTGCCTATGATTTCCCTTATGACAATCATACTTTGAGGCTCTTAAATTAGAGCCTGTCATAGACTATTTCATTGTAAATTGGCATGACATAAGAAAGCAGTTGGTTGAAAGTTTAAAATAGAAAAAGTTGAAGCTATTGAACAGCACAACAAACCGTGTTAAAAAATCAAGAATATATCAATATCAATAACAAATATCAAATGTGTCATATATAAACACTCTGGGATGGTTATATTTTGTTCGAATCTGATCGTTATTATAAGAGTATTAGAAAAATGGGGGTGTGGCAGGGGGAGTGTCTGCGACGTAAGATAGTCGAATGGTGAGGTAGATAGTAAATTTATAAAGATTTCGTATTATAAGCGGTAAACTACGCCGATTATGTTATATTTAGTAATATTAAATAACTTAGTTCTTTTCTTAATTAAATACCATAGAAACGGATAATCTTTTTGATTTTCTCTCAATCAAATGTCATAAATACATTGGTTTTTAATGCCTTGTAACATATAAAACCTATACTTGTTTAGATATACCGAAATACTTTATGACTTTTTACAGCACTAGGTTTAAATGCATTCTCGTCAAAACCATCACTCATACCATCTTTCTCCGAAACAATAACGAACACATCGAATTCCATGGAAAACTGCACACCCATTGCCTCCTTGCCTACTGGGGTCAGAAATACGAGCGAATTAATGCCATTGCCCAGGATATTAGGAGGATGTTTTATCAGATTCTGGCAGTTTAAATGCAGAGGCTGCAACATCGTCCACAAAAAAAGGTATGGCTCGAAGTGTAATGTCTGTGGTCAAGGAATTAAGACGATCATCCGCAGGTCACTACACCCATGTATTTGCATTCTTTCAGAGACATATGTAAACTTACCCATAAACGAATTATTTTACCTGAATTTAATGTTGTAAATGAAGATGAGGTAACTCTAAGAATGAAATCTAATAAGGGTCTTGAATACAAACAATACTTAATAAATAAGGGAATATTTAACAGCCGACATTCTGACTATGAACTAGGGTTAGATAGTCATTTACGTTTACTTGAGAAAAATATGAAAAGTTCTGATATAGAACCTTGAAAAGAGTCTGTTTTCAGACAAGTTTATTTATCTCAAAGAGGCATAGATGTATTATCACCAAGATTAATTCTTTCAGTTGACACTGCTAAATTAGGTGCGTTACATAACTTGTTGGATAACAACGCAGCAAGTAATGTTATTAATCCTGATTTTTTTCAAAACATTGTTGCTTCAAATTGTTTTTAATTTAAATTATAAAAAGAAGGGACTTATTCTTTGTGGGCCATCAGATACAGGCAAAACATTTTTAGCAAATTTATTATACGGCATTTATAAACCTTATGAAATTAGGTATTTTAATTGTTCAGTTCGGGCTAACGCATCACCTTTGCTGTTGCAAGCCGTTTGTTTAGCAAAGGAATACAAATGTGATGAATTAATGTTAGAATATAGCTCAATTGCACAACTTATGAAAAACCTATTAAAATGTTCAGTTACACTTACAACTGACGTAAAGTATAAAGATTCTTTGCCTATAGGCCATAACCCGACGTTAATAACGATGAACAGTTCTGTAAAAGCTAACATATTCAAATAGTTTTCTAATAAAATGCCAGTTTTTGAAAACAGATGTACAATAATATTTATGGACAGACCTTTAACATCACTGTTTACAATGTAAGAAATTTCAAGACAAGCTGAGTGTAGCTCGGAGTTACTTTATCTTTTATCAGGTTATAAAACACAAAAAATAACAACAATAATTCTTTAGCTAGATTTATTAATTATCATTAATACATTGTTTTTTATTAAGCGGTTTGTCTTCCTCTAAATTTTTATTTTTTGCAATCCACATAGTAACAAAAGCAGGTCCAAGTATTTTTTGATAAGAGTTTATAAACGTTATATCGTCATTATCTTGATTAAACGGACCTTTCATTGTAACTAATGAGTAAGTACAATCTTCATCAAATCGTAATTGTTTTACAGTAGGGCGTTAGTATAAATCATTTAAAGGTGCGACACGTGTTCTATCATACGTCAATTACTTGTCAAAAACTTGTATATGATGTTTAACTCGTAGTCTACTTCTTAAAAATGTTGGCATAACATTATTTCGTAAATAGGCTAGACCAACACTAAAATAAAATTTTTTTGCATTTTTATTTCTAAAAAAAGGCACTCTGGAGTTTTAACGGTAGAGACATTGATTGACCTGTTTTATGAAATAAAATTTAGTTAGATTTTCACAGTTTAAGGATAGTTTATTTGCTCCGAACCATAAATTCAAGTTTTCCAGATTAGTATTCATTGTAACGAAACTTGGTTTTAAATTACTATAATTATAAAATAAAGTTGTATCATCAGCATAAATTATTTTTGATACTGTGGATGATCTTTATGCATATTATTGATGTAAATTAAAAACAATAACGGTCCTTAGGACCTTAAGTCTTAAGAAACCCCGCAATATAAATCAAAAAAACTTGACTATTTTTTAATTATAATCTGTTTCCGTTACCGACTTTTGAAATACCATAATGCTTATGCTTTGATTGTAAGTTAGTGTGATCAACTGCATTAAATGCCCTTGGAAGGTTTAAAACACGGTTAGTATTTTAAACCTTTCAAAGTTTAAAATACTCCCCGTATTATTAAGTATTATAAAACTTTCTAAATATTTTAATTTTTTGTTAAAGGTGTTCATTAAACAAAAAATTGAAATATTTTATACCTATTTACTACGATAATAAAACGCATAATTTTGAAACAAAAAAATGAACTTTATAAAACTTTATCATAAAATATAACTTAATTGAAATAAAATTTTTTCGAAAATTTCCAGAAATTTTTAGCCAAGTTTCCTGGAAGATTTCCGAAAATTTTCAATCCTGATTGCTACATTGCAAGTAATTTCGTCATATCCGCACGACTTATTTCGCTTTAGCTGTCAGTGCTTTGTTAAATTCTTTATAGTACTTTTTTTTTATTTGATATATTTAAATAATAGGTATTCTTTTCTAATAAATTCATCAAACTCCTTATTTGACGTCACTAATTTTGAAGCTAGAGTAGGACAAAGAATTACAAAGTGTTTGTTAAGTTCATAGTAAAATCTGATTCATTTGTGATGTATTCATTATCACAAAATGTTTTTTGAGGTATAGTAATCTAAAGATGCTAAGTTAGAACTTTTTTGAGGAATCACCAACACTTATCACCTGTTTATTGCAGATTTTTCTGGCCTAATTACATCTAAAAAAAGAAAAAGATTTTGGCAGAATTTGAGTAAATTAAAATGATATCAAGTCACTCCCAGTTTCCAAAGTGAAACACAATGGACAAAAAACTGTTGTGTATTATGTTATAGACACCACTATTATTTATGGTAAGATAAAAACAGTATCTTCCTAGATACAACTTTCACAAAATGCTGCAGTGCAAGTGATATCTCACTAAAACTTAGGAATGATCAGCAGAATTAATAAAACAAGAACTGGGTATCAAAGAAATGAGTATCTGCAGAAAACATCTTAACAACTCATGACTGAAGCAAGATATTTGAGCGCTAAATCTGCATACAAGATTTTAATTTAGAAATAGTAAACAAGAGGTATGTGGTTATGGTGGTAACCAGAAAAAAGGATGTTTTAATCCTAACCTAGATGGGTTTTTTTTAAATTACGCTGTGGAGGTGCAGGTAACTCATATGAGAATACATCGCGTCGAGTATAGCAAGGTGACAAATCTGCTATTGGGTGTGGGTGCTAACTTTATTAGAAAACTAAATGTTGTTTTGACAACGATTTTATCTAACTTTGACACTGACACAAAAAATTTTAAAAATTGTATACACAGTTGTATTTATGGTATCTAATGTCACAGACTTTACATAAAATTATAATTAATAGAGATCTATTAGTATAATTATTTTTCTTGCTTTTTAGCATTTATAGAAAAAGCCCAACAAGCCTCAAAAAAGTAATTTAGAAATACAGGAACTGCTTTGCAAGAAAATTCGACCCAATAAAATATAATAAGAATATCGTTTATTGTCTATTTTTTATTCAAATCCTTATTTTGCTTAATAATTTAAAACCAGCATTTCGAAAAAGCTATTTTACTTGAATATTTCTTAAAAGACCCAAGTATTGTGTGCTCTGTGTTCTAAATGCTTTTAGTGTAGATTAGAGATTTCCAACCTTACTGATGCCGCAATCCTTTGATAATGTTGACCAAATTGTGGCGACCTCAACAATAAAATTAATAAAATTCCTCGTAAAATTTAGAAGCTACTTTATAAATTGCAACCTACAGATTTGGTTACGACCCCTACAGGTGTCCTATTTAAAAGATCAGAAAGTCAGAACTTGATTAAGGAGTAATTTAGGACCTAAATCGCTGCTGTTTTTGCTGTTAATGCCAATATATTTTGACATCTAAATATCTGCTTTCTTTAAATGGCAACCTTTTATAAATTGTTAGGCAACCTCTGTCGGGGTCGCGATCAACAGGTCGGGAACCACGGTGTAGATTTAAGCAATAGTTGCATTTATCAGTAAATCTTTATATTACCAATAGGTTTTTAATACGTTATTATTTTTGTTAAAACATAAAAAAAGTGATTATTTCGACATAAAATTGTATTTGAATATAATCTTATACCGTAATTTTTTTTTGGAACTATTTAAAGATATTTGAAAACTGGCCATTCCGACCCACTGTAATGTGAAGAAGTAAAATTAATTTTTCAACCAGATACCCTTTTTGGCGTAAGTAATTTGAGTTGAAGACTAAGAATCTTTATTTTGATAATACTACTAGTTGGATTATCATCCAAAATTTACGAACTCTTCTAACCCATGCACAAATTAAAAGTTTTAATTTTAGGGGATTTTTATTAGAAATTTTATCATTTCACTTTTCCTAGGTGATTTGCCTTCACCACTGTCTAATCTCTTTTTAATAATAGTTATCTATTAAAAAAATATTTATAATCAATTTAAAAACAACTTATATACATGTTTGGAAGTTGACTTCAACATAGTTTAAATATGTAAATGATATTTTATGTTAGTAATAAAACTTTTGATATAAATAATTAAAATGTTTTTAATACTTTATAAACAATAATTTATATATAGTTCAAAATAATTTGTAACAAAAGATGTAATAAATGGCGAGCATTTGATGTAAATAAAGTAAATTAGAACTCTGTTTTATAATTTAAATATTTATACATTTTTTGACACATTTACACAAATATTATACCAAAAAAAATTCAATAAAAAACAACATGAAAATTTTTATACTTTAATATTTTTAAATGTTTCAAAAATAAAGATTATTCCGTAATTTAAGGTGAGCAAAGTTTTGTCACTATAACAACAAAACATTTTATATTATACGTAAAAAATTGCTTTGCAAACTACGGAAAGATTTTCAATATTTAAGTCATCCTCTGCAACTATTTTCGAAAATTATCCCAACTATGTCACGAGCAAAATCTTGTTTCGAAGAACTGTCATTATTTGTTCAATTTATTGTGCATGTAACATTTACTCACAAGCTTATACAGCCGTTTTGATAAGAATACATTAATATTATTATTAATATTAATACTGTAATTTAATAGTTAATGGTCGTCTTACGTCACTTCAAAATAGTTTTTAAGCGTTTCTATAGGTCTGGAAGCAAATTATAGCTGATAAATTTTTAGTTTCAAGAAGAATTGATGTTGTTCTTTTTTTAAAAACTAAATTAGAAATTTAAATAATCGTTTGTTTGTTGTTGGTTGTTTTTATTTTTCTAATATTTGTAGCCTGTTTCGATTTTTTTAAAAAAGCTCGAATTAAAATGATTATTAACATAGTTTTTTCTTATTAGCACTGTGCAACTTCTTTTGGTTCATTTTTGACTTTAACCTTTTATTAATCATTTTAAGCAGGTTTTGTTTTATTTTTAGTTGCAATTGGAAAAATTTGAATTGCTTTTTGGTTAATTCGACTGACTTTGTTATTTTTTGTTATTAAAAGGGTTATAAAAGTAAACGTTCTTAGACAATCAAAATGGTCCTGATTTAAGTAAGCTCACTATTCAGTTTTATTTTAAGCTAGAATTTATACTTTAAAAGTTATAATTTATCTATTTAACACAAAAAGTTTTATAAAATAAGACTGTTATTTGTGGACATGTAAGTTTATATACATAAATTTACATATATTTCAATATATTTTATATTTCTCAGTATCAATATCAACATTATCTCTTAAAACAATAAACAAGAAATAGACAAAAACAAAATTCTGCCGTAAGTTGTCAAAAGAATGTCGTGTTATGCTTTATTTAATGGTATCAGAATATATATTTATTGAAAATCTTTTAAATTGTTCTTAAACGGTTTGATCTTTTTTATTATTTTAGAGAAAAATATACTTACTGACATTACTTTATTTTTATAAACAATATTTCGGATTGTAGCCTGCATATTTTTAATACTCATAATTGATACAAATAAATGTTGTTTTATATATTAGATAAATTTTAGTTCATTTTATAAACAGTTTGTATTATTATTGTTGTTTTCTTTTACTATTTTGTAAATTATTTATACATATATATCTATAATTTATAAAAAGATATGAGTTTCAAATAATTCTTAGTTACTTTGTATAGGTTTTTATTTCAAAAATTTTTATTTTGAATAATAAAATTATCTAGCTTTTGTTTATTAATTTTTGACCTCAGTGATATTTATTTATAAACTTTGGCATATAAATAATTCTGACATATATAAAATTCACCGAATAGTCACACACGAGCAGTGAACTCTTGAGGAATGAAATGAAGTACATTAGAGTAAAGGAGAATTATTTTTGAAACAAAACATATTTTGACAGTTGTCAAGACAAAAACAAAGAATAATAGAGGAATATTTAAAATATAAATAAGACAGACAATGCACCTAAACAGTACTAACAATAATAATAAAAAATAAATTGTTATATAAATACTAATATGAACTAAGATAAACAAAAAATATATATCATTAAAGAAAAAATAAATAAAACAAAAAATACATTAAAAAATAAAGAGTATGCATGCAACAATGAAAGGCCTCATAATGGAAAAAAACATTAATGCAAATGTGTAAACATAATTTGTGTAATGAATAAGTAATAAACATCTCCTCAGAGTCGATTTAATATTTTTGTAACTCGCAAAAGGTGGAGTTAGCCATATATTTTTAAGATTAGTATCCTGTTCCACAATATTCCAGTGCTTTTTTATTATCTTATTGTTAAGTTTCCCAACTTTTTCAAATGTTGTCATTATCGGTAAAATTCTCTCTTTCTTCTTTATATTTGTTGTTGACAAGTTTGTGTTGAGTATGTCGTAGTGCTTTTTAAAAACCTTTGTTAATAGATTGATTAGGGCAGCCTCGTATAACTAAAATTTGTGCTAGTTGTTGTAGCGCTTTTATTAGGTTGTAATTGTTCGATTTAATCGTATTGAATCTTAACGCTTGGCTATATACTAAGTTGCTTTTTTGAAGAGGGGAATGGAATGAATTATAATGTAATAGTGCTGTTGTATCTGTTGCCTTTTTGAATATTGTTGTTTCTAACTTTCCATCTAGCTTTTTCATAATTGTTAGATCCATAAAATTAATAGAACTGTTAGAACTATTGAAAGTAAAATTGATCATGGAGTGGATGGCATTCATAATTTCGAAAACTTGTGTTAGTTTCTCTGAAGGCCCATGAAAAATAAAAAATATATCATCTATAAATCTTTTATAAAAAGAAATCCTTATTGAAAATTGGTCAATTATTTTCTCATCAATTCTTCCCATAAATAAATTAGCATAGGGTGGAGCCATACGTGTTCCCATGGTAGTACCTGTTAATTGTAAAAAGTGATCAGTTGAAAATTAAAAGTTGCTGTGGGTTAGAATGGTTTTTAATATAATGTCAATTAAAGCAATAGGTGGGCGTTTTATGGGTCTTTTATATGGCGGGGCTCTCTTTAAATAAAATTTCACGGTGTTAATACCTTCGCGGTGAGGAATGTTTGTATACAAAGATATAACATCAGCCGTGACAAGGATATAATTGTTGGTTTCTAGTACATGAGATTAAAGGAGTTTATAGAGGTGTGTTGTGTCTTTAAAGTATGCTGGTAGTTGTTTAGCAACTGGATGAATAAACTCTGTGATAAAGAACGACAAGTTGTCGATTGGTCCGTCACAACCAGTAACAATTGGTCTTAAGGGAATGGCTATTTTAAGAATTTTAGGAAGGCCATAAAACAGGAGTGTACGAAGAGGTGTTTTTGGACGAAGGAACTCCGATGTTTTTTTATCAATCATATGATGAAGAAACATATAGTCAATAAGGCTAATAACATCTCTTGCTATACTTTTTGTTGGTTCTTCTGAAAGTAGTTTATATGTGTTTTTATCTGATAAAAGTAGAGAGATCTTTTCTTCATAGTCCGTTTTGTCTAAAATACAAATACCCCCTCCCTTGTCGGCCTTTTTTATGGTAATTGTGGGATTAAGCATAAGGGAGTTTAGTGCGTGAATAAGTTCAGAAGTTAAATTTTTTTCATCTTTCGGTAGTTGTGAGAAAACAAGTGCGGTTATATCACTTTCTACTAAGTTAACTTATAAAGTTTTGTTATTCGTCATAGGGGGAGACCAATTTGATTTTTTATGAAATGGATGCCTCGTTATCTCTTTGGTCCCAAAAAAGAGTTGTTGGAGAAGGGTTGTTTTAAATCTTCCAAAAGCGATTATGGGAATATTAGGTGACGTATTTGTAATTGAAGGAACAAAATATAATCCTAAACCTGAAAGCTCTTTTTCATCGTCTGTTAGGACGTGTTTTGATATGTTGATAACTAATTTATTATTAAATTGATGTGAGAAATTTAGACTTAGCCTTAATGATATCTTCATTATACTGCCTAATGTTGCTATGTGGTTTTGACGAAAACAATTTAGCCAGAGTAAATGGTACAAAATTTCTTTTTTTGATAGATGAAGTAAACAGTTTTCTTTGTTGATCCTAGAGAAAAATAATTTTTGTCAAAGATGCCTGTAATCACCAAATGCAACATTAGTAAGAGGTAACAGATAACTAGTGAAGATAATTCAAAGTCAAAAAAAGCAGTGAGACAGCAAACAAGCGTTAATGTTTGTGGATATGTAACTAAATGATAGACATGATTAAACTATAAACTCAATGGTAACATAGACGTAAAATAATCAACTAAAAGAAATTTTCACAGTTCTAATATAAGTTAATTCATGTTCAAACAATAAACTTATGAATAATTTAAAATTTTTTCATAATAACAAACTCCCTGCCAAGAAGCAAAGATTACTTAATGCTTTGAATTAAAAGCAACCTTAAAACCATATCTAAATGGAAACCCAAAAAGCATAGTAATATTTTAAAATAAATTTATTTAAAAATGACGTTACTTTTTCTTACTTTTTTCTCTATTAACATTGAGAAAAAAACAATAAAAAAGCAACAAAGAGTCTTTTACAAGCGCTCTTTCAATGATAAAAATATGGCATCATTTAAAGATCAGCTCTCTAATAAACTGGATGCAGGTAAACAGTTCATTCGAAGCAAATATAATGTACGACAGATTCTTTTAAACCTTTATGAAATTTACGATGTAAATTTTCCAAAACGTCAATTTAAAAAAGTTTAACGTAACCTTGGGTCAATACAGATCTCAAGAAATCCTCAAAATAAAAGCAAAAACTATATATAAAATACTTAATAAGATCAACCCTGAAAATAAATTTATTTGTAAAAATTACACTAAATTATTTGAAAGCCAAAGAAAAAAGGCAAAAAAAACAACATATTACTGCGATTTACTAGAGAAGCATAAATCTAATTCAAAGCGCACGAGGAAAATTATTTAAATTAAAGTCAAATTACTTGTAAAATTAAATACTTAAAGTCAAATTACTTGTAAAAACAAATAAAAAATGTGCTTTAAACATAAGACTATAAATATAGATGGCGTATCTTTACATGAACCTATACAAATAGCGAGCGAGCTATATAAATTTTTCGTATCTGTTAGACAAAATTTAGCTGAAAATACTTCTGATATGATAAATCCAATAAATGATTACGCTTTTCCATTATTCTCTAAATTAGATAAATTTAAAGTAAATTTTTCAGAATTTGAAAATGCATTTAAAATGCATTTAAAAATGCTGAAAACTAACAAAACAGTTGGTCCTGATGACATAAATTGTAACGTAGTTATATATTTATACGACGATATAAAGTATATTCATTTCAAACTATTAAAAAGGTTCAATTAATCAAGTAATTTTTCCAGGTTAACTGAAATTAGCTAGATTACACCGTATTTAAAGGTGGTGACCCCTCAAATGTCAGTAATTGTTGTCCAATATGTCAACTGCTTTTCCAAAAATTTTGGAGCGAACTTTGTTTAACCAAATATACAACCATTTAAGTGTTGCCAATGTACTTTACATGAACCAATAGGGCTACAAGAGAAACAACTCTACAGAGCATCTAATAATTCATCTCACGAAGCGTACTCAATCATTTGAAATGAATTTGAATTTAAATGAATTATACTGATCTTTGATTAGTAATTATTTTGCTCTTAAAAGTTTGGTTGTGTTCTTACATAAATTTTTTGATGAAGGAATGTCGTGGCCGCTTTTTTAGTTAATCAGGCATTTTTATACATGTTTTTTTCTTTGCACATGTTAAATTTCAGAGAAAAATGATAATTAAGAGCAGATAGATTACAAAGTATCGAACTTATGGTACCTAATTTCATTTTTTTTGAAGAAAACAAATCGTTAACAGCGAAATACGGGGGCGGAAGAGGGGGAGGGGAAATGTTAACAAAAAAATATTACTAGATTGTATTATTTAAATTATCAATATCAGATTATAATATTTAGTAATGAAATGACCAAGGTGATGTCGAGGAAAATGTATATATCAGAAAGTAAGTTAATTTATTATTCATAATAATAATAAATATTCTTAAAACAATAATGATAAGAAATGTAAAAACCTAATCTTTGTTTACATTGTTAAACAATGTAAATAAAGATTTGGGTTTTTACATACTAATCCTGACTTACTTTTACTTGAAATACTACTCTTTTTTAATAAGTACCATGTTAATTAGATGGTTCATATTAAAAAAGATTAGTATTTCAGACTAAAACCTTCACATTGAATTTTTTGTTAACTAATGGTATCAAATAACAAATTTGTTAAGAAACCATATATAAAAAAATATAAAATTGACATCTAAAATATATTATAAAATTATACATTTTAATTGTATAATTTCAAATGAAATTTATATTCAAAACATAAAATTGAATTGACTCTATATCTTAATCGTATAAAAAATTTACTAACTTAAATATAATTTGACTTTTAAATTATTATGACAAATTTTACTATCTTCAAAAGATGTTTATCCTCTTTTATCATTTTTCTATTACATACCGATATCTTTTGCTTATTAACATCATTATACAAGTGATTTGATTACTGTTACTTATATGGACAACATCCTTTTGAGAACTCTATACAGAACAATTTTGAATAATGTTACTTTTAAGGACAGTATACTTTTGACATTTCCAGGTGTTTTATTTTTATTATAACACTTTTTTGTTATTTGTCTGGTAAGTTATGCAAGTATAAATTTTAGTATTAATTAAAGAAATACAAATACATGTATTTATAACTTATTTATGTATTACTTGTCTTATATGGCTTTCCGTCAGTTTCAATATTGATTTTTTAATATAACTTTTTCACCTTTAGATTCATCTGCACCACCTTCCGATGGTAAATTTATGAATCTGGGTTGTTTTCGAATAATTATTGCATTTCCCTTATTCCTATTACTTTAAACTATTTAATACTTTTGTATTTTGTTATCTCAATGTGTGATAAAAAGAGAATCAATAGCAGTATTTAAATTTTTAATCTGTTAAACTTTCATTGAAAATTTTATTGATTTATTAAATATTCATAATATTTATTCTGACAAATTGTGTTATTTAGTAACTAGTTTATATAATTCTTATTCGATGAATTACAATAATATTTAAAAATTATTTTTCTTTAAAGCTTACATATCAGGCCTATCGGCTTTACAAGACTCAGCATCCTGGCCCAACAAGCAATCATTCCTTTCGAAGGTGGGTCTGGTTTGGAGGAAAGGATGAAGAGGAATTCGAATAGCTGCCTTTTCCTCCGAACAGGGGTGCTGGGACCTACGGAAGGTCTAGGGGCAGAGGTCGTGGTGGCCAAAGTGGAACTGTTAGACATCATGAATTTTGAAGTGGAGCTAATAGACGAGAGTCTCAAATTTGAATGGCTTTGCTAATTTTACCGTCAACAATTAATGACATTCTGCATTGTCGCCACCATTCCTTTTGTTATTAAAAAATGTTTTTTAATAAGGAAGTTTGTCTCCGATTTTCTTTTAATATTTATAACTTAATGTTATTATAAATGTAAAATTTATTTTTAAATATTTTACCAAAATCTAAATTAATATTAGACTTACATATATATAATCTGTTTTAATATGTATATATATATATATATATATTATATATATATATATATATATATATATATATATATATATATATATATACATATATTATATATATATATATATATATATTATTTATATAAATTATATATATATATATATATATATATAAATATATATATATATATATATATATATTTATATATAAATATATATATATATATATATATATATATATAAATATACATATATATATATATATACATGTATATATATATTTATATTTACATATATATTTACATATATATATATTTATATGTATTTACATATATATATATATATATACACACATATATATATATATAAATATTCATAGTTATATATGTATATATGTGCAAACCTAGTTTTAATACCACCCTATTGCATTACCACCCAATTGTATTAAGGACTCGAGAGTTGTTATAAATAGTTACCACTTTCAATGCTTTATATAAGATTATATGAGGTAGTCATGCATGAGCTATGTGGTGGCTATTGTTAATAATGATTTATTTAGAACTTAAAATTAAAATCATTTATTATAAACCAAGACATAAATTAATTACAATGTTTCAAAACATTTTTTTGTTTGTTTGTTTGTTTGTTTTTTTAGGTTGGTGGGTTAAACATGTTCATTTAGATGAGAAAATGTATACTCATGCTACTTGTAATCTAGTAACTATTAGAGCATGTAGAATAGTAAAAGAATCTCGTTTTCACTTTACTTTCACATACATTTAACCATGGTAAAATAAAGATTAAATTAGTTTTTTGTAAAGTAGTTGGGGTAGAGGGACTAAGGCGGGGCGACATACGCCCTCCCTCTAAATTCAGTGTGTACATCACTAATGTATGCTGAATAAAAGATTATTGTTACTTTATAACAATGCATGTAATTATTGTAATAAAGATTAAATTAGTTTAATTTTAGTTAGGTGGGGGGCGGTGAGCATACGCCTTCCCCCCCCCCCCTAATGTCAATGTGAACATCACTTATGTATGTTGTATAGTAATAAAAGATAATTTTTACTATTCAACAGTAAATTTAATTTTAGTGTTACAGATTATATTATTTTTTAGAATCCAAGATTATTGTATTAGGGTGTTATAACATCACAACCACATCTACGCCCAACTTATGATTACCTTACTATGTTTGGCGATTCCTGCAAGCAACTTATGACAATATTTTGTGTTAGGAATGTAACAATTATATTAAAAAATCGTTTATATCTGACAAAAGAAATATATATTCTCAAGGGTAAGATGGTGTTTCGTTAGCCCCCCTGGCTCCTGAGACACTCTACACCCAGACAATATGAACTCGTAGCCCTTTATTGCACTTATCTTAAGATACTAAGTTATAGATATTTGGATGAGATTTGACAAAGTTAAAACATTTTAAATGTAAGAAAATATTTTGACCACAGTTTCTTCAACAATACTGCATATCTAAAATTAGTACTTAGGAAGTCATAACTTTTTATGGAATTGTTGGTTAATGATCATTTTTTCACCTTTAAAATTATGTATTAAAGGCCTTTAAATGATTTTTAACAAGCTACTATGTGAATAATTTAAAAACTTTTAGTGCGCGTATCAAAAACCTTTTAATGGAGATAAGTCTTAAATTGCATTTCTCTTAAACTCCCAGTAGTGCATTACATTTCCTTTTCTCTGCAAAAAAACATTTCAAAGATATTTAAATTTGCTAGGCCAGAAAAAACTGAACATCAGAATCTCTTGCTAAAATAGCAAAAATCATTCACTCTCGCATTAATTTATTACTATTGTTAGTAGTAGATTCCTGATGTGAATAACGAATATTCTAATACATAGTGGAAAGAGGTGAAGCATATGTAGGTTTTCCAAACTCAAAATGATTAGAGCATAATTTCAGAAACTGTATGTAATATAGTTTTCTTTATCATATTGTTGTTTAATAGTCTCCTCCGGCGTCTGCCTTGTAATGATATTAATAATGAATACAATGGTATTAATTACAAGATGGTCCACTGTTCCATTACTAAGTCACATATAAAACTCACAAGAGTTAAATACTTAATATAAAAAAATGAAGACCTCACATACAAAAAAAAGAAGTAACGAAAATGAAATAAAATCAAAAAAACAAAACAAACAAGAAAAACATGAAAAGCAAGATTCGAAAATAATCGAAAAAGTTCCAAAAATAATCTGGGTATTTTAGTCTAAAAAAAGATTGTTGTTTATATCTACTTTAATTTTGTTACCTTCGCTCCTCATACAAAATCTTTTTGATTTTGTTTTGGAATTCCTCTAACAAACTCACTCTAGCAAACATCGATTTTTAATGGAAAGAACTCATTCTATTACAATATAATTTATATAAAAGTTCGTTAAGAAGTAAACTTCCAATATAAAATTTATTTACAGGTGTAGAAGGAAAAAGTGAAGTTTCGAATGTATCTTTTAGTTTTCTTTACGCATCACGAGGTTAGCCTGCCAAAGAATTGTATCGGGCATTAAGAAAATAACGAGTGTATTTGCAATCGATTGCTTTGCAATCGGGTTTCGTCCTAATTGAAAGTTCATTGAGTTGTCTTTCAGAGAATATTGAGTTATTTTGCAGTTACGACATGTACATGGTTTTTGTTGTATAAGCAACTTAGAATTGTGGCAGAACTCGAGTTGCGTATTTTTCAGGCAATTTCTATATCTCGAGTAGCTTAATGGTTGCTTAAGTTTCTTAGCCTAATTTTCAGTGTTTTTACGAATAAGATACAAAATGCGGTTTAATATCAAGTGTTTAACAGAATAGTGCTTTGTACAACTAAAGTTAGCTATCTTTAGTAAGTTAGGTTAGCTATCTTTAGTAAGACGCAAATCCAGGTTTGCGACTTTATAGAAAACACAGACCTAGAATGTTTTCGTCTGCTATTGCGCATGCGAAACTTTTTTACAAGGACTTGGATCGTCAGGAAAATTTATTAATTTTAGCGCGTGCTTATCGTAGCTTGATTTTTGAAGTTCTCAAAATTTTTTAAGTTATTTATTATCGATAACAAAATGAATTTAGATATTACTTCCATCGATTTAGAACAATTGCTGAGTAAGATTATATTGGTTGCTTTCTTTATACCAAAAGTGTTTTTGTTTTATTGTCCGAGATATTTAGATTAGATTAATCTGTTAGCAATTATTACTATGCATAATTTTATTTTATTACAGTATTATTCATTATTCTTTTTAAAAAAATGTTTTATCGAATAATAATCTTATCTACTTAATAAAGTAGTTTCATTTCATCAACGTGGGAATAAACCAACTTTTGGAGTGACTGTTTCCATATTAGTCTACAGGTATATGCATCCCAAAAACTATTGCACCCCAAAAACCACATAGTTACTTATTGGAATGTAGCTAGTTCGATTTACACCGAAAAAAAATAAGGGTTTCATTGTTTTTTCATTAAAATGTTCCAGCTAATGGAAAAATTAATTAGCTTTTCATTTTTATAGCTTTAAGTGATTATTTTAAGCCTTTTCCAAAAATTTCTCTGTTTTTTTAAATCAAATATTTCAGTAAAAACACCATAAAACATGAAACATTAGGTTTTCAAAGTTGACTTTTTTTATAAGCCCTTGAGTACTTTTTTTAATAAATCATAAAGTTAGGTTCTTTTGTAGTATTCGTTCACATTTTTGAGCCAAGTTCAACCTAATAGTGATGTGGTTTTTGAGGTGCATTTAGAAAATAAACTTAAGAGTCTAAAACCGCAACAAAAATAATGTCTAATAATACCTTAAAATCATAATAATTTAAAATCATACATTACATTTAAAAAGAATGTTTTAGTTATACAAAAACTCTTGATTTTAAAATATTGAGGCATTTTGGGCATTCCCTAAACATTGCTACTTTACAAATGTTTCCAGTACATACACAAATCTCTTCACATTTAATAAAGATTTTCTTTACTTTTTTTTCTGCATTTTGCAATAGTGTTTAAACCTTTTGTTCTTGCTTTTTATTAATGCATGCAACTAAACTCAAAATGTCTTTAGCTTTGATTTACCCATGAACTTGAGTTATTTGTGTTGAACTGGTAGATAGATTTGGTTTTACTTGTCTAATAGTCATAAATCCTGGTATCTCCTCAAGTTGCATGAGAAGAGCATCTCTTCTCATGCAGCTCGTTAATCAAAGATTGAGTACTTTCAAATTTTTCTTTCCAATACAATGTTGATCCTTTTCTTTTATCAGGAGAGACAAATGATGAATCAGGAGAAGTCAATGTTGATTGCATGGATGAAACTTATGCCTCTTCAGGAGTCTTTATGTAATTATCTGCTCTATCAAATTTGTCCTGCTACATGAATTCAATGCTCAAGGCTTCATTGGTTACACCAACTCACTTTGCATCTTTTAAGAGAGCGGGTTTTGCTGCCCATTTATTTAGAAATTTTTTTTTTTCTTAAGAATCTTTGTTTAAAGAATTTGCCTCAGTAAACATTTCACCATTTTCTTTTCTATATTCATGATGAATATATTTATTTAACTGGTCTAATAGTTGTGTAACCTTGTTGTATCTGGTGGGGTAAGAAACATCCATATGTTTCTTGATTGAAGGAATGACATGATAATCAAATCTCGAACTATGTCCATTTGATAATAGGAATACTTCTCTTTTAATATTTTTTTCTTTTAAAAAACACATCAAATTCCTTAAAAGCGGCCAAAAGTGTTTGGCCTTCTGATACGCCATGGCCTGAAGTGGTTACCAGTAGATGTTTTATTTTAGCTGCTGCTTCATTAGGTGCCATCAGGCTTGTTACACCGACATTTCCAAATATTACTTGACACATACAGATCTCTCCTGAAGTTTGTGAAAAAGTTTTTTTTAGTAATATGACCTCAATTAAAGTTAGTTTAAAAAGTTACTAAACAGTACAGTTTTATTACTTTACGTTTAATGTAGTTAAATGTATAGTGAGACTAAATTAAACCCGTAAATCTTGATAACAATAGATTTGTTAAAAGATATAGTTCAAATAATATTGCTTTTACGTCTGAAAATATTGGTCTAAATCAATCATTTTAAGAAAATATCAAATACTAAATAAGATAAAACCTAAAAATGACATTAAGGGATGGATGGTAACACATTCTCTGTTTTCTTTTTGCATTTTTTTGGATTGATCTCCTTTCTCTGCATAGACCAAACCAGAATAAGTTCCATCAACACCATAGTGAATAAATTGTGGAGTTTCATCATTATTAAAAACTCTTGTGGTGTCAATATTTCCTTTTCAAATACCTTCCTCGATGTGCTCGGCTTCTGTCATAATTTCAACAGAAATAAGTTCTTCTGCAAGTGCATCTACAATATAATTGCTTAAATTTACTATACTTACTTGCAATAATAAGGCTACAAAAAGAAAGAACGGAATTAAAGAGGAAACACATATTTTTAACATATTTTTAAACTGATTAGATAATGATTTATTCTCTAGAAATATGACATCATCAGTTTTCAATAACAAAAAAACCTATGTGATTGCATGCCATTTTTTTTTTGTTCAATTTAAAGCTCTGTTGATTGACACTTGTCTTTGACGTGTACAATTGAATTCTCTTCCTCTTCTAATACTATAGAGCAGTATTGACATTCTTTTCCTGTTTCTATTTTACCATCCAAACGTCAATTTATTATCTCTCGATCTTTAATTAGCGGGAAAAATCTTGAAAAAAAATTTGAATGCAAAAGCTTTGTACTTGAAAAAAAAAAATTAAAGATGCAGTAAGTTTATATTTTTGACTTTAGACTTGTTTTAATCATTTTGATAAAAATAATACTACTACTAATGATAATATATAATAATAAAATATGTATAGTTGCGCTAATTATTTCTTAATAAATTATTTTATGAAAAATAAGATTTTAATATTGTTTTAATCAAAATTTAAAAAAACTTACACATCCACAATAGATCTTATTTTACATAAATTATAAATATATATAAAATTGATTCTTTTTTCTTTTTTGTTTTGAATTAATATTTAATTATAGCATAGTTGCATTCTTTAATATATTCAAGTATAAAGTATTAGAGATTCTAAAAGTTTAATAGCTTAATTCAATAATTGTTCTCTTACAAATAAAAAACTAGTTTTTGTTGAATACTTTTTTAAATTTATATTTAGCTCTGTAGTTGTAGTTATGTATTTTTTTATTTTATATTAATTTTTTTTTACATTTAGTAGATATTTTGAGCAATCGATAAAAAAGTCCTGTGAAGTCCTTGAATTTATAACTTTTTTTTTGTAAGTCCTTGAAATAATAAAGCAAATATCCTCAATTAAAAAATGGTCCTTGAAAGTCTTGCAAATATTTTTTCAGTAAAAATAATGATAAACATCGCCAAAGCGCGGTATAAAATATTTTCCGGAATAATACACGGATATATATGCCTGGATATCATATTTTATCTTCTCTTTATTTGTTATATTCTTATTTATTTTTTATCTTTAGGCTACAGTCATTATTGTAAAAAAAACAAAATTGTTTTGCAAGATACAAAGAAATTTGATTGTCCTGCTAAAGCAGTGATAAAAGAAATAGTTGAATTTCTTCAATATAAGGTATTTTAAAATGAAAAAATTCAATATTTTAAAATGTTGAATATTGTTTTAAATTTTCTTTATTACTTGAATTTTTTATACTTTCTGTACTTTTTATAAAGATATAAATGTTTTTATAATTTTCTTTGCTCTAGCTGGACAGAGATTCAGTATGGTTAAGACAAGAAGCTTCAAAAAAACTTCGTGCAGCTTTGGCTACCAAAGAAAATATTTCAATTTGTAGAAAATACATTTTATTATTACCTGAAATATCTGCTCACAAAAACCATCCAACTGGTGATGTACGTAACACCATTATTTTACATAAAGTTGTCCTGTGTCTTTATTTATTGCTGCACTTATTTTTAGGAAGCTGGTCTTAATCAACATTTTTCCAAGGAAATTATTACAAAAATTGATCAGCTTGTTGCAAAGAGTGTCAATTCGGTTTCAGAAATGAGACGTCTTCTGGATTCTTTTGTCAGTACCAAATTTAATTCAATTGAGTTACCACAGAAAACAAATAAACGTTTTTTTCCACGAGATGAGACAATTGCCAACCATATGCAGAAAGCTAGACTAACTCTTCGTAGATCCATGATAGATCAGGAATGCCTTCGTGACAAGATTAATGAATGGGCAATGTACTATCCAGATGCAAAAATGCAGTTTAGCCCTAAAGGAGCAATCAGTTCAGACAAGGACCTGAAGCTTCAAAATTCATTGCTGTTCATTTATCAAGATAAATGGCAGCAAAAATTACTTTATCGATATGGGAATGCACTGGCTTTCCTTCAGTGCTTGTAAATGGAACAATCAATTCAATTGATGGTTCAACTGAAAGGTTTTTTTATAGCACTTTACCTCCTTCTTCAATAACATAGTATCACTACAAAGTCATGTAGTCTTCTTGGAACTCATAGGAGTGGTAGTTGCTTATATTTGGAATTTTTTTATATTTTGAACGCTATTTATAAATTATAAATTATATTTGGAACGCTAACCATAGCGTTTTTGATGCCGTATCCGTATTTCATTGCTTTTGCAACATCTTCTGATGTTACTATGTCATTGCCAGCATCTACATAACTTCTCAATATTGTTTTAGCGGATGCACTTTCCCTATCGCATTGGTCTTTTCCACAGCAGGGCTCATTAAAGTCGTACCGAAGAAGTTTAAAATTCTTATTTTTGCAGAGCTTGTACATAGATTCGACTGAATAATTAGCATGATAACACTTAGCATTATCTGATTTCGCAAAAATATTTACTATTTTTTGCTTATCTAGGCGAAACTGACTTAGAACTGATTCAGTAACAGAGATAACAGAGGAATCACATTAACTGCATCGATACACAATTGTTAGGTAAACGTGTTTTTTGAGAATGTCTTTTTTTTTTTGGAAAAAAAAACATCTATGGGCATACTGATGCCTTTCTTTCCAAAGTAGTCCTTCTGCCCTCTCGAAATTTCACGGGCAATACTTTTTGTGAATAGTCTTTCAACCAAAATACTGATTTGTCATATTGTTGTTTATATGCATCATTCTTTGGTTTTTTTACTGTGCATCTCTCAGTTAGCGCTTCATATACTCTGCGATGCTGCTTATTACAACTTTAATGTCATATAGTTCATCATCACCAACATTATTTTTATTTCCTATCTGGTTGACTTCATCTAAAGCTTCACGTAATTCGTTGCATTCATAGCATACAGAATCATTCAAAATGCTGCGTAATTGCAATTTAATGTTTTCAGGATCAGAAAGGGCAAATCTTGTTGAATGTGTTGCAATTTCATTTTCCAATTCGCTGCAATAAAGCTTATTTTAGTTATTAAATACCTTTTTGATCTTTCGAGTTTCTCAACAGTTGATTTTTTATTGACCATAGTTGCGAATTGTTCAAGTGTTGCAAATGCGTTTATCCCAGCAGCAGCCATGTCATTTAAACCAGCCAGACATTTTCTATGCGAAGGTTTAATTGCTTTTAGTATTCTCAATAAACGTGATTCGGACAGAGGTTCGTATCCAGTTTCTTTGTAGCTTTCGCAATTTAGAGCAATTGTATGACTATTTTTTGCTGTTGAAATGACACGGGCTACAGTTTTAACTATACCACTGTCATACTTTATTTTGAAAATCCATAAGAAACGTCTTATAATAATCTACTTGAGAGGAGAAAATCTAAAAAATATTCACATTTTAGAATTGAAAGTCTGCTTCTTGTAAATAAATTTTTTTGGGATTGTACAAACCTATTTTGCAAGGACTTCCATTTTCTGGCAATTTCTATTTTATATTTTGTGCATGTAAATGTGTCGCATAAAAATTGCTATGTGTATTTATTAGGATCAATTAATGCCAAAATTACTATTTGACTTGTTGCGTCACTGTTGTTATACATTTCCACGAGTATTTCAATTTTATCCAGAATTTCTGTTTCGGTATTTTCATTACCTTCAAGCACTTTCAAAAACTCTTCCGATTGACCAGGTGCAATGCATTCTGCAAATTTATTTCTCAAGGTCTCTTCTATACGTTTATATTTCCTTCGCATTTGTTGCTTTGAGGATTCATTGATAAGCTCAAGTTTTCTTTTAAACTGGAATTTAATTGGCTGGTCCCAAGACAATAAGTAATGCTTTCTCTGATTTCATTTGAAGTATTGAGTTCTTCTTGATTTTGTATAAACTCATCTGGTATAAAAACAATATCATATGCTGCTGATGAAGATTCAAGTTCAATTTCTATTTTTGTTTCTTTTTTCTTTGTATCGGAATAGTGTTCCTTTTGATAAGGATCACATATAATTGAACCAATTGGAAAGTATGAATTATAACAGGAAGATATTTAAAGTGTCATAAATATTGGTGTGGGTCGCCCTAATGTTGCTTTTTTCCCTGTTTGTAGTTTGTGATCAGGGTGCATACATGTTTTACCTTGTTTCCATTCTATTCCTAATGTGTAGCGATGATATGCACATATTTTCTCTACTTGTTAAAATTTCTGTTTAATCGATTTTCAATCAGAGATTTTTCGTTCCAATCACAAGCAAACTCATAACTCTTTAATACCTTAAAACCAATTTTATTATTTTATTACTATCTTTTTTTATTATTCAAAATCTAATTATTAAAACCTAAATTTAACATTTACAAGACACAGTTGTAAATCCATTTAAATTTTTTAAATTTATTAAAATTGAAAAATTATCTTTCAGTTTGTAAGTTGTTTTTCAGTGAGTTAGCTTATTTCAAACATTTCGTCTACATTTGGAGTAGATCGCATGTTAGGTCCACAATTATTCCATTCAAAGCAACAACATGTTTCGTAAGAAATATTTTTTCCTAACATTTTAAAAAGTCAAAAGTATAAACTAACTATACACACACAAAACATCGGTTGGATTTACAAAGTGTTTTATCAAATAAAGTAATCATACTCAAAATCATACTGAAGAAAAATATTCAGAGTAAAAATTATACTCAAGAAACATGATTTGAGCTCTTTCTGTTTCTTACATAAAACATTTATTATTCAAAATAGAAATCATCAATATTAAGTATATGTTATTTTTAAGATACTATTGCAATAACCCATAGGTATTTTTCATAAATAAGATAGGTTAAAGGTCTGTACACTTTTTGAAAATTAAATTTTACTGTAAACCCAGGGCTTAAGCCATCATGAGGTCATAAAAAAATCGCCAAATGACTAAACTTTCATTTTTGAGTTGCATTTTGCGACTAAGACTTTACTTGCCCAGATGTTTTTTTAAATTTTAAATTGCTTAACTAGTTAAAGATTTATAATTAAAAAAAAAATAATTATGGAATAATCACGACTTTAGATAAAAGCGAAGATCAAAAATGACAAAAAAAATCATTTTTCGCGTATTTTGAAGCATAATATTTAGGCATGGAAAAATATTTTATTTACCTGTTTTGTTAATTTTTGGTCTAAAAATAGCCAATAAACAATAATCAAGTGAAATTGGTATTTGATAGCATATATTTTGTTCTATTTTCAAGTTTAAAAATCCATTTGACTACATTTAGTCAATATTTCTATAAATTTACTCAAACTATGAAATCCAATATCTATAGCACCAATAAATATTTTTTTTAAAAATTTGGGAACTGAGCTTCCAGTATAAATATCAACAACATATTAAAAAATAAGCAATTTTGAAGAGGGTCACTTTAAAAAAGTTGTATTTTTGCCTGATTCTTACAGAAAAATTTTCTTAAGATGTTATATTATCTCAAATGACATTAATATAACATTGTTTATTGTAATATTATAATAATATTGTTACATTTTTTGTATAACAATTCCTTTTAATATAATAGTAATACAACAGCTTAAAATAGGACCTTAATATATTTAAATTATATGCATTTTTGTGTGATATTGATATAACATCTTAATAACAACCATTTAGGTGTTATATTAATAACTGAGTAAAACCTAATGTATTAAATTTATATATATAAAGTATGCACTTCACTAGAATTTGATTCCTTACTATCTGTAGCCATATTTATTACAAATTATGTGAAAATATAGATGATTTAAAATGAGTTCATTTTATTAGTTTGGAAAATTGGTTCCTGGGTTATGATAACTTATGTCCTGCTCAATAACGCCTATTTTGGGTCGAAAATTGTGGAGTTTTTCTTAAGGATTTTTGACGAAATTAAAAATTTTATTTACTTTTTAATTGACATCGACGAGAAGACTTTCGGTTGAGCACAAATAATAAACTATATTCATTATATTTTTATAGCAATGAATGTATTCAGTTATACAAATTGTTGTTGTGATATAGTTGTCCCAGTCGTTGTTTTTCCTTTATGGGGCATTTGGTTCAAGAGCTATAAAATCACGGTAAAAGTGATAAAAATTAACTTTAGTCAAGAAAAAAAGAGCTTATTATTATGTTATAAATTTTAAGAGTGAACTAATTCATACAAATTTATTAAAATCTAGAAACAATATTGGAATCGTAGCGCTCGTTTCCCCCATATGGAGCAATTGGGTCAAACAAAATAAATTTTCTGCGAAAGCCGTAAAAATCATGGATGGATTTTTTTTGGAACATTACCAGATGGTAATGGTCTAAAAAAAATCCATCGCATATTCATCCCAAACATGCTCTGGTAAATCGACATAAAATTGGTTCAGGATCTGGCATGCATAATTTAGCCTAGCACCCAAGACAATTTCCAATATGTGATTCAATGTCAGTATTCATAGTGACCTTATACACTTTTTAACCCAACAATCCTTTGCATTTTTCAACACTTAAATGTCCTTCATGTGCAATTTGTAAAGCTCTTTTTTGAAGAGAGTTTGGTAAAACAATTCTAGTTTCTCTTAACATAATCCCATCGTAATTAGTTAACTCATTTTGAAATCTACGATATGGTTCCAGTATTGGGTTGTCATACCATTTACTAGACAATATTGCATTCCTTCCTGCAACTAAACTGATGTCTCTTGCTGTCTCCATTTTTATATCTTTAATTGGTATTGATTTCAAGTGCAATTATTTTAGAATCGGATGAAAAAATTAACTTGAGCGGTTTGTGGTCCACTACAACATTAATGTTTATTCCATACCGGTGCAAATGAATTTATTTATTGCCCATAGCAAAGCAAGAGCTTCCTTTTCTGTAATGCTATATTTTAAATCAGCTGCTGTCATTGACCTACTTATGTAGTAGACTGGTTTCATTCCAATACCTTTTTTTTTGTAAATGTATTCTTCCAATGGTATGATTACTTGCATCAGTAATTAACTGTACTTCTTTTTGCGGATCATATAAAAACAAAACCAATTCACTTGATACTTTGTGTTTAAACATATTGAAAGCATCATTATGTTTTTTGAACCACTTAAATTTTGTATTTTTTTTAATAGTTCACGCAATGCTTTTGTCTTTTCACTAAAATCTTTAAAAAATCTTGACACGTATGTGTATAAACCCAGAAAACTACGAAGCTCACATTAAGTTGTTGGTGGTCTTGCATTCTCGATAGCCTTTAATTTGTTTGGATCATGATTAATACCACTTTTGGATATTTCAATACCAAAAACTTTCTTTTCTTGAGCAAAGATTTTAAAATCTTTGCTCAAGAAAAGAAAGTTGAGGGTCACTTTTTTAAAGTGACCCTCAAAGACACTTTTATTTAGCTTTCAACCTCATGAACGTGTTTTGATAAACAATAGTTTTAACTTCCTTAATAAATCTTGTTCATTTGATCCGTATACTATAATATCATCACTGATAAACTTTAATTCATATATTTTACTATAATTTTGTTCCATAGTTTTTTTAAAAATTTCGAATGAGTTTTTAATACTATATACTAATCTTTTGTGTCAATAAACTCTCTCATCTGTTTGAAAATTTGTGATCTTTCTGGACTCGACATCTAACTCTAATTGAGTATAAGCTTCTTTCATATCTAACTTAGCAAGTGTTTTTGAACCATTCATTTCATCAATTACGGAATCGAACGTAGGTATTGGGTATCTTTTGCGTTTGATTGCTTTTTTTGATGGTTTTAGCATATAGACCTAGTTGTACCGTTTTATTTGCTTCTGGTATAATTACAAAGTTACTAATCCATTCTTGCGGTCCTTCAACCTTTTCAATAATGTTAGCTTCTTCAAGACGCCTTAGTTCTGCTCGAATATCTTTTCGAAGGTGATAAGGATAGCGACGTAAATTTTGTGCCATTGGTTTTATGTTTTTATCTACATGGAGTTTACATTGAAAAATTTTTAGCTTACCATGTCCTTTGAATATATCTTTATAATCTGCAATCAATTTTAATAAATCATTTTTGAATTTCAAAGTCACTTAAGCAACTTGCATCAAAATACTGCAAATTATTTACTTTTTGATTTATTTGAGATTTAATTTCTTAATCAATATTTTTACACACGTTAAAATGCTGAATATTTTTATTTGATTTAGCCAATGACTTTACACCATTATCTTTGTTGAGCACATAGTTTCTATTTTCATCAATTTTTAAAGTATTCAACTCCTTTGCAGTTTCAATTCCCATGATATTTCCAACATTTTTTTTATTTACAGCATAGGTTTTGTTGGTAGTTATTTTGTTTTTTGTTTTAATTTCAGCCTTTAAACAATCTATCAACTTTAGAGTCGTTGAAGCTGAGGAAATACTTATGTTGATGATTTTTTAAGTAATAAGTTAGGATTGTTGTTTTTAATCCTTTCAAAAGTGTTTTTGTCAATCAAGTTCACACTAGAACCTGAGTAAACAATCATTTTTATTATAACATTTTCAACCAGCACATTTATTGATTTTATTTTATAGGATTGTTCTCTTTGTTTTGAACAAAATATTAGAGCAAACGCTTCCTTCAAGTCATTTTCTTAGCTGCTTTCACCTTTGCTTTTATTACTTATCTCTTTAACTTGCTGCATTGGCCTGTAAGGCGTTTTTTAAAAACTTCTGCAACAAATGGCTCGGTGATTTTTCTTTTGACATTTATAACATGTTTTTCCATTAGATTTGCACTCTTTTTAATGACCAACAAAATATTTTTCCCCACATCGAAAACATAACAAGTCATTTTCTCTTTTACATATATTTCCACTTTTCTTACTTCCTGATTTAAAATCTATTGCTTGTTTTTGTCGTTAAAAAAAGGTTAGTTTTTTGTAATGATCTACACCTCAATCTCCTCTGTACATTAAATTGTCTTCTTATTTGACATTTCTTTTGCTTGTTATTTTGATATTTCTATGTTGCGACCAACATTTATTAATGTTTATTTCTCTATCCTTAAGAAGTTTTTGCTTCAGTTTTACAGAATGGCATTCTAATATAAATTGATCCTTAACTGCCTCAGCGATGTATGAAAACGCACAATGATCGGCTTATTTTCGTAATCGAGTAACAAAGCTCACAGTACTCTCCTCCTTATTTTGGTTTACGTTCTTAAAAATATATCATACGTGATGTTTTTTTTCGGTTTAAAATATTGATCGAGTTTTTCACACATTGCATTGTATTGATCAGTATCGTTTCCTTTTAGAGTTTTGTATATTTCTTACATATCTTTCCCAGCTAAGTGCAACAATAATGCGTTTTTTTGCGCCTCTAGCATAACTCCTGTCGCCATTAGATATAGCTCAAAATCTTCTCCCCATATTTCCCACCGTTTATCTATATTTGTTGTATATTTTCGTTAATAATAAATTGTTCGATACCTGGTAAATTACAAATTGCTTTTGCCATGTTTTTATCTTCGTCGCCAATTGTTGTGATCCTCTTAAGCATATGACACTTTTATATGTTTGCTTATATATATATTATTTTAAATCAGTTAATAAAAATAGTTTTGTACAACTTTTGAAAACAACGCGAATTCTAATCTCTTTTAATGTCTCTATTTTCAATTTTTATGCACGTTTTTTATAGTGCGTTCCACTTAAACGCACTTACGTAACTTAAATCACATAATTACGTAGTTATCATTCTCAATACGTATCAGTCTTGCAGACCTAGATTCAAAAGTTTTAAATGCAAAAGTGATTTCGTAAGCATCACTCAGAGCAATTTTTTTAAATGAATCTAGTACTTTATCTATCTCAGCTGCAAAGTTTGTTTAAAGATGTTTAAACTTGCAATAAATGTTTGACATATCCTTAAATTCAATTTTCTGTTCAATTGTTAAACTACCTGAATGTTCTATAACTTTTGGTAACAATAGCTCCCTCATTTCTCTGAGCTTACTGTTAAACAGTGGATTGACAGAACCTAAATATGACATAGTTGTTTTAAATAAACGAATTAACTTTTCAAAGTTTTTTTTTCCTGTCCTTTGTGTCTAGAATATTACAAATATCATTTAACATTTCTGTTAAAAGAACTCAAAGTTGATGCAGCATCTCCAGAGGCTATTTCTGATAGTCCAAATGATAGTTTCTACCGCTTGTGGCAATCAACTGAAAGTTTTGATAATGTCGGTAATATTTGGTTGTTCCATCTCCATGTAAACAGTTTCCTGTGTCTTTTTCAATATTATCGAACATTTCTTGAAGCGGTGCAAGAATTAAAGCTTCTGACATAAATTTAGATTTTATACCTACTGAGGGAAGTTTAGTAATTTTCTTTAATACAATTTTAATAACTTCATTGGCCTTGTTCATAATGACATTTAATGATAACAGCTCTATGATCATTTCTTGAATATCACTTGAATAACGTCCTTTTTCAAATGTTACAATATCCTCATCTTCCAACAATTCTAAAAGACTATTTAAATAAATTTTTTCTTAGTTTAATGATTCAACTTTTACACTAAGTTCTTTTACTCCTGACTTTAAAAAGGAGAGATTTGCAATTGAAGAAAAGGAAATTGTTTGCTTTGTTTTACTTAAATTATTTTTCACACGGCTTAAATTCTTTTTAATATTTCTTTTCTTTTGACACAACATTTCAACTTTTGCATGACTATTTTCTAGCATTTGGTTCAGGTTATTGAACTCCATATTTAAAGTTTGAGATGTTTTTCAAATTGTGCTTTTAATGTGTCAATTTCTTTTTCTTGCTTTTTCAGCTTAAATCTCGATAAACAATCTTATTTAAATTTCGAATTTTGTTTTATTCTTTAATTTCAATGTATTAAACTTTTTTTCATGACTCAACAAGCTTTTGCTTGCTGTTGTTTATAGTGCTTTACACTGCATGGCTTGTCTAATTTCTCTCCATTGCTGGTTTTTACAGCTAATTTAGGTTTTTCATTTTCACTTTCAAGACCATTTAACTGGTTACAGTAGTTTTCAGAAACTTTTTTAAAAGTGTTGGTTTCTTCAACTTTGCGCTTTGGAGTTTTATTTTGAGATTTTTTCTATTTCAGATGACGTTGATTGTAAAAATGGTTGAACATTTGTTTCAGATAATGGTGATCTAAAATTTAAAAGCAGAAATTCTTCTTACTTTTTTTTAGTGAGCAACCCAACTTTTTGAATCACTCTTTTTATTTACGAAAAAAAAGTAATGTCATTTTTAGCAATTTAGAAATTGGAAAAAAAGTGTTGTCTAAAAACTGCACACATTAGCTAAGCTTTTGTCTTCTAAATTTTGATACCAGAAATAAAGATCTCTATTCTGCATTTCCAACAGCTAAATATAAAAAACTAATTATATATCTAAGTCGCCTTAATAAGCGCTTTCTAACTATCCATGTAGATATCTAACTATATAGATTAAACGAAATACCAAAATGGCGTCCAGGAAAAAAATAGAAAAAATGATGGAAAGTGTGTTTTTTAAATTGAAAATATTTGATTTGAAAAATATTAAGCAAAACTATTTAGTCCTCGAGTTAAAGTGGCAATGGCTGGGCAAATAAGTGCTACTTTTTTCTTTTCTTTAGCCATTTCTTTTGTCTTCATCAGGATTAATCCATTTATTCAACCAAAAACTGAAAAATTACAAGTTTTATAAAATTAGGTTAGGTGTCACTCATAAAGTTGAAAACTAGTCATTGAAGTGTCACCTAAATAAAATAAACAAACAAAAAAAAATAATTATAAATAAAAGCATGTTTAAATTGAATTAATTTAAAAATAATAATAATAACGATAAAGCTATAATAAATTAATTAATAAGACAAAAAACATGAAAACACTCATTTAATAATTACTGCAAACAAAAATATAAACAATTTGCAAAACAGCACAAATAAAAGCAAACTTCACTCATACGAAAAGGCAAAACACAAAAACTACAAAATAAAAATGCAAACACCAAAAACTTCTACAAAATTAAATTAAAAATAAAAACAATATTTTGTTATTTGTGGCGGTAAAAAAAACGAAAAATTAGTTACATAGAAAAACAGCGAACAGTAATAAAAATAGTTAGCAACAACAGCACAAATAATTACAAACTTTACGCAAACGAATAGGCAAAACACAAAAATTACAAAACGAAAATGCAAACACAAAAACTTCTGCAAAAAAAAAATATAATAATAATTTTTTGTTATTTTCGACAAAAAAAGGTGTAGCAAATTTGGTAGCGACTTAGTACAAATTGATGTTTCAATTTTCTTTTTTTAGTTTTTTAAGTGTTAAATTTTAAGTATTAACTTTTTAAGAGTTTCTTTGTTTAAAATATGACTTGTTTTTTTTACTCTTCGTTTTCTTTTTATATTTTTGAATTCTTTATTTTAACAATTGATAATTAAATCAGTTTTAGATTTTCTTTCTTTATTTCCTTTTTTTTTCAACCGTTAAAAAAACACGACCGCCATCTGCCTTTCAAAGGATTATAGACGACCATGTATCAAAGACGAAAAAGAAATTACTTTATTCAGCTTAATGAATAAGGAACTTTGAGAAACATATATATACTTCTACAAATAATATTTTAAGAATCAGTTGTCTTATATATTCTGGTTCGCTATATTTCTTAAATGTGCACTTTATAGTTCGTTTTTCAGGAAGAAAAAAAACCAAGAACAATCAATTAAAGCAAAAAATTTCTTGCTGTAATTATAGTTCTTCATATCTAAATTGATATCTGTCCGATCATTAAATCTTCAGTTGATATACGTACAAATCCCCCTTTCCCCCACCCCACACACACACACATAAATAAATAAAGATAGTAACTTATCTAGCATTTATTTGGGGACAAATAATTTTTGTGGCAAATCCTTTTGTTGATTCCTATGCCAAGAATTCAAAATATTTGGATAAAAAAATTGAACTACACTTATACTAATAAGTAAATAATATTATTTTGAAATATTTTTACCTATAAAAAAACTCTAAAGAAAGTATAGCAAGCTTTCTTTTCCACCAAAATATAAAAACCTTCTGAATCAAACTAAGTTCCTGTGCATCAATCAATATAGTAAACATGCTATCGTTATTCTGTTGTAAAACATTATTGTAATATTTTGATATTGATAAATTATTATTTATAGTTTTAAATCTCAATGTTCTTAGTCACACAAAATTTCCTTCTACAGCAATTATTGGTGTCGGACAAATTTCTTCAATTTCTGGAATTACTGCTAACCGTTGACAACAAAATATATAACATTTAAACTTTTTATCTTTTAAAACAAAATTATTCTAAAAAGAAATACATACATTTGTTTATACATTTTTTATTAATGTATACTTTATAATGAAATATACAGGAGTAGCCATGCCAAACAAACTGCTCGTTGAGTACCCCCATTTTCCGTACTTACAACGGTTGCTTCGAGGAAAATTTGCTTTACGAAATCTTTACTACATTTATTTGAAAAGACTGGGTAAATAAGTCCTAATTTGGTTCTGATTGTACTATTTAGTCTTTCCATTAATGAAAAATTCATCATAGCAGCAAAATGGTCCAGATGTATCCCATTTGAAACTGCCGTTGAATTAATACTTCTTAAAAAGGAATGACTGCATTTATTGTTTGACGCTGCAGCGATTAAGTATCTGGAATAAACAGAATGTTCGAATGTTCCTTTAAACCCTACCTATACGTTAGTTTTAAACGCAGTTTAAACTCCATCTAAATGTTGATTTTAAACACCGTACGAATGTAAAAAATGAAACGATCGTTTTATATTACTTTTCAGTATTTAATATGAGTATAACACTCATACTAAATACTGAAAAGTAATAAGAAAACATCTGATTATACATTCATGCATTTAAAATTGTAATAGGACATGTCCAATTAAGTTATTTTAACAATTTACATAAACTTAACTAGCTTAACTTATATAAAACATTGTAAATATAAATTGTAATAAAAACAACACTACAAAACAATCGTTCTAAGTACTGAAAAGTAATATAAAACGATCGTTGTCAAAATTTAGACAACGTTTAACTTTTCTTAACTTCGACGTCAAAAAAAGTTGGGCGTTGTCTAAATACGAATAAAGGAATTAAACATCAAAGGTTATTGTTTTATTTATGTTTAAGTTTGATGAAAATACATATAAATTCATGGCAATTTAATAATTATTATTGTCATCAAGATCAAGATCGTCTTCATGATGATCCTCGTCATCGTCTCTGCTTAAATTGATCAATCCAGCTTCTTCATCTTGAGAATTTGAAAAATTAGCATTTAAATGACTTTTTCAAGTTCCACCTATACGGAAGGGAGCCATTCTAAGATGGAAACTAATCAATGAATGTATTTCCGATACTGTAGACGTACAATCACGTTCCATTACACATTCTAAAAACAATTAAATCAGTATTAACCTTTACACTAAATGTTGAAACAAGGGTCCGAGATTTTAGCAAGTGGATGCAAAAAATTAAATACACAAAATTAACAGTGGTGTATAAGGAGCCGTGAATAAACCACCAATAGATTAAAAAAACCGTTTAAATTGCTTCACTACTTTTATATTTTACTAATCTAATTTAAAAATTTAATCAGATTGCGCTATGCTCTTTGTAAATCCTATTCATCGTTTCATAGGTTTGTATCATATCCTTCAAAAACTATTTTCATAGTTTTAATGGTGTTCAAGATTTGAAGCACATTAAAGAATAGAATTATAGCTTAAATTTGATTTTAGTTAAACAAAAAAGTTAATACTTTATCAACAACAAGTTGATATTAAGCAGTGTCTCTAATTGGAAGCTTTTTAAGTGTGCCTTTTCCATCCATACTTAAATGCGACATAACAAAATTAGACAAAAGTTGTTTTAAGAAAATTATTGAAGTATCTTAGTAGATGTCCCACGAATTCGTAAAAAAAGGTGAAACTACAAATAAATTATTAATAAATGCACTTTTTATTAGATAAGGAATTCCAGTTCAGAATCAAAAAATAAATTCAGCTTGTTCAGTAAAACCAAATCCTATTTTAGACAAAACAAAAATTCTTGAATACAAATTTTAAAATCATAGTCAAATTTTAAATGACAAGATATTAAACTTGAAATAGAACGTATGAGTTATTTACTCACTAAGGTTGTTATATTTACAAGCATTCCACACTGCTCCTCTAAATTTCTATACCCATTTAAGGTCCGAATAGGTCCATCAATAACTTCGAGATGAACTTCACCACTTTCTATGTGCTCTGAACTTGGAATATCCATCATTTCAACTGCTATTCTCAAATCTTTAATTTCATTTGCCAAATTTGCTAGCTGATCGAGAACTATTCTCTGAAACTCCGTAAAATACTTTCATATGGGAAAAATACTTTTAAAAAACTATTAAAATTTTGATACACTGATTTTTTTTTAAATCTATTTTAAAATGTATGTTGTAAAATATATGCCTCAAAAATTTTATGCAATATTTTATCAAATTCCTTATTTCACAGTTATAAGATCCAGAGATAGATCCTTATAAGTTCCTTAAGCAACTAGCATAAGGCAATAGAATTCAAAAACTTTTAAAGTTTGATAACTTACTCGCTTGATCCATTTCATTGATTTGGGGTGCAGATGCCATACAACTGCTGTTTGTTTGAAAATTTCTGTTTAAACTTAGAGGTGGTTGTGAAAATACAGATGATTTGACTACAATTTAAAAAGCAATTACCTACATAAAGCATGCAAAAACTATTTTAAACAAAAATTCATTTTTAAATAATACAAATAATATATATAAAACATATAAATTTATGCAAATTTAAGCTAAAAAAATAAGTATTATTTGGTTGATCTACAACATTGTCTTTTAATATAGGCGCTCTCTGCCTCAATAATGGAATCCTGGATTTAAATGTTTTAGTAAACAAAAAGATTGTAAAAGTACTGATGCTTTAGCTGCCGTGTAAATAGTTATATAATTACATTATGTTGCAAAGTCATTTTAAACGAAAATTTCACTAAAAATTTGTAAGAAATTTGATTTAAAAAACTTGTATCATTGGGATTTTTTGCGTAGAAATTATAACACTAAATACGTTCATAAGTCAAATTTCATCCAAAGGTGAAAGTTATGTAAATTAAAAATATAAAAAAATGTAGAGATCCTACTAGATTGTTCTATTTTATTATATTTTGATGTAGTAGCCACACTCGATTTGAATATTGGAATCATAGAATTTAAACATTTTTTTGTTGATGGTTTGGCTGCAAAGTAAATAACGGTACAGTTACATTACTTAGTTAAAAATAAATTATTTAACAAAGCTTTTTAAGAAACCAAGCTGCATCTGCGAAAAATTGTATATATGTTAAATGTTTGTTATAATTATTAACAGTATTCAAAGATATTAAATCTGACACAACTTCAGAATCTTGGGGTACCACATCAACACTTTTTCTGTACAATAAATTACTTGGTTGCAATGTTTTGCTCCATTTTCCCGGTAGAGGTAGAAATGCAGACAGTTTTACTATATTGTAAATAAAATGCAACAACATTAGATATGAAAACTTATAATAAATAATTGCTTTACTTAAAAACACATAAATATACAATATTATTATAGTTAATTTTTGTTATTGCCATTATTACCACCAAGGCTTTGGAGCTGAGGTCTAACTTTTATTGTCTAAATTTTACTGTCTCATTTTGCTTCCTCATAAATACATCAGCTGCGGGTAGCTTTGATTCCAAGTCCTGATTATAATTCTGATTATAACTTTTATAACAAAACAATAATTATAACTCTGGTTCCAAACCCTGATTATAATCATTGTTTTGTTTTTTCGTATTACAAATTACTAATTGAAACCAAAATTTAATTTTTAACTCTTCTTGCTTTTTGCATTAACATAAATCATCAACTTTATCATCACCTGAAAAATAAAATTAGCTATACTATAATTGTAATAAAACTAAACAGGTAAACCGCTAACATTATTTTAAATTAAAAAAAAATGGAATACAAAATTAAATAACTGCTAAAGATATTAACATATTAAAATGGAAACAGTTTTAAAAAGCCTTCAAAAAAAGTAGTATAGTCTTTACGTTTGCGCTTATTTATTTTCCGCTGAATATCAATGTCTTCTTCTTCAGTTGCTGTTGTTATATTGTACTTAGAGTATCCAATACCGGTCAAAAAATCAATACCGGTATTTTGGTATTATAAAAATATAATACAGGTACCGGTATTAAAACCGGTATTGAATATTTTAAATTCTTAAAGCTAAGTCCCTTCTGATTTACAATTCCCAAAAGTGAATAGAAATTACTCGCTTTTAATGCACTTGGAAAGTTAAAACTTAATAAGTTTAAGTTTCTAATACCGTCTTCTAAACCGTTATGCAGATAAAAAATTAAATCGGACAACTGCGTTCTTCTTACAAAGATACGTTGTTTTAAAACACTTATAAGTTCTATGCTCAATGATGACTTAATCTCACATAGTCTGTCAAACATAAATGTCAATGCTGCATCCGCAGAAATTAAGTTAGCATCCTTGCAACAAAGTGGCTCAACGGCTAATTTTACTGGCGAAAGTGTTGAGATAGTAGCTGAAATTGTTTCAAAATCAGTTTCTTTAAAGTTTATATTAAATTTTAAATATATATCTGATTTTTGAATGCATGACTTTAATTTGTAAAAACGTTCGAGCATTGCTAATAGGCTATTACATCTAGTTTTGGAATCTGCAATTAAGAAGTATTCTTTACGAAATTCGAGCTTTATATAATTCTGTAGTACCTCAATTTTTAGTAGTGAACGTTTGAATATTTGTACAACTTTCCGTACTTTTTGTATTAGGGAACCAATTTGACTTTGAGCATCTGAATATGAGTCGAAGTCTATTGATTCATTCGAGCAAAAGGTTCTTTCTTCGGTTGTTTCTTTTTTATATAGAACATCTCCAACTGCAAGTTGAATTGCATGGGCCAAACACAACTACTGAGCAACCGGTATTAATTTGCCTACTTTTTGCATAACTGCTGCACCATCATTTGTTAAACAAACAATATTCTTTTCTAATGACAAACCATACTGATTCAATTTTTCACTTAAAAGTAAGACTCCATTAATCCCAGAGAAGTCCTAAATTCCAAAACGTTGACTCCTAGTGAAGATTCACGTTTATGTATCGCCGGTTCCTTAAGGAAGTTCACTCATCAAGAGTAATATTAAAACCTTTTCCATTAAATTTATATTCTGAGGTTCTTTAATTACTAACTGTCGAATAGTTTTGCCATAACTAGTGGCAAATTTTTGTATAGTCGTGGCGGATTTTGGAAGTTTATCACTTAAATTTAATGCTTTTAATGGTTCTCAAAGATCATCGGATGTTATGAAAATCCTGAATGGAAGCCAGTTAAGGGCTATCATTCTAGATAAGATTGCTGCCAGCGAATCTTCTGTAGTTTTTTTTTAATATTTAGTAATTTTTGGAGAAAACTTATCAGATATTGAACTAAATTAACCTAAAGGTTGAAAGCATCTCGTTTTCAAGATGCTCGTTTCCTCCTGGGAATTTAAATGATTTTAAAAATGAGTCAAGTAATAATGAGAAGAACTTCATCAAAGAGTTGTCGATAAATCAGAGTTTGACAACTTGACTTATATATTAGGTTTTTACTCAAACAAAGAGTTTAAACACATAATAGAATAAAAAATATTTTAAATGTAAGCAGCAAATCTTTACAAACTTTCGTATATTTATAATCTGAAATTCGACAATTCGATACGTCTCAAAAATAGTTGCATTTTAATATCAACTTAAATGTTGTAATACTTTAATTAAAACTTTCGTTATAAATCAATTTAAAAAAGTACATGTATACAAATATTGCTAAAAATAATAAATAAAAAAACAACTCTTTATATACCGAAGTACTGAAATTTAAGCCTTATAATACCGATATTCGAAACTTGACAAAATTGACCGAAAATCCCGGTTCTCGGTATCCGGTATACCGGTATTGGATTCCCTAATCGTAACTATTGCAATCTTCGTAGGAATCTGTAAAAGCAATAAGAAAACATCTGATTATACATTTATGCATTTAAAATTGTTATGTGACATCTCCAAATAAATTATTTTAACAAGTGATATAAAACTTAACTAGCTTAACTTATATAAAACATTGAGAATATAAATTGTCATAAAAATATCTCAGTAAAACTTTTTAAAAGCTCAACAGAAGCTTAGAAAAAAAAAACCATATTTGACGTATTTTATATTTTTATAAGTTTTTGAAACACCGCCAATTCTCATTAGTGTCACTCTATGCTTCATTAACTTTAATGCATTCATTTTAGATGGTGGCCACATAAAAAGTTTCCACGCACCAATGCGGAAGGCAAAACACCTTCTTCGCGATTTTCTTCTAACCAAACAGCTCGGTGATATGACATTTTGCTCAAAGTAAACTCCTTTAAAAACTTATATACATATATATAAATTTTTTTTACAACCCATGCCTCAACTAAACAATATATTAGGAGAAGTTATTATTAGAAGCTAGGAAACTTTTTAAAAAAATAAATATGTATTTACTACTTTTATCAATTTAAAATTCAAATTAAAAAAATACTATAATAGTAATATATTAGTGTAATAATTTTAAAATATTACTCATGTTTATAAATATATATTTATTTTTCCTAATTTATCTCAAAACTAAAATACGATTCCTCCTTGTTTGTTAAATTATTTTTAAATTTGATTGACTTAAGAATCTTTTGAATGAAGAAGAGGCATCAACACAAACCCATCATTACATGAAAGCTTCATAGCCTTTCTCTCAATTTCTGTAACCTTCACTTTTTGAAATGTAAATTAACAAAATTGAATACATAACACAGACATAAATCTTGTTGAACTTCAAAAACTCCGCAAATTGGCCATTTTTTAGTTGTACAAACGAATCTCAATATGCAATTGATAATTTAAAGTTTGGTTTTGTTGCATTTGTAAGAGGTTGTTCAAATAATACGTGATACTTTTTGTCGTTTTTCTAACACCCCATTCCCTATGTGACATTTTGTGGCATTTTTAAGAACTAGGCGTTGAGGTCTGTTTTTTGAATCTCATTCGAATATCCAATTCTTAAGCAAACTGTTTTGTGTTGTTTCATTGACTTGATAGTTGCAAAATATAAACTGCAATTGGTTCAAACTCTTTTTGGTAAGAAATTTTGAATGCTTGGACATGAGCAGTCGTATTTGGATACTTTTTTGTAACTGTCGTAGGCAAAATTGTTTGCAAAGTGATAAGTTTAAAAAGAGAGATGCAAAGTTGTTCTTTGTATTATTGCATTCAAGATAATCTTCTCCTTGGAACAAAGAAATTGGTGGTAAAAGAAAACTAGTTGGAATAAGATGAAACAGTGAGCTGCGACGATGACCACAGCATTTTTGATCATTACATTTTACAATTTGAAGGAATTATTGACTTTCTCTGACATGTTTAGCATCCCACTCTGCTCCGAAATGTTTTAACTGTACACATTTTTCACTGTTTGGTTTTATGTACTCGGCTTTAGTTTCAAATCCATCAATGACTGTGCTAGACCAAATTTGTACAAGAACTTCACCTGCTTTGGCAAAGTTTGTCTTCTCCATAACTTTGTTTGTTGTTTCTGCTCTTGAATTAAGATGGCTTCCAAAATGATCAAATGAAAGTATAATTCCTGCTAGGTCATGGCTTAGCGGAGCCATTCTTCTCTCTAACTTGTTAGAGGCACTTCTGCCAGGAGCATTTGTGGCCACACACATTCCATTAAGGTCATGCTCTTTGAAATACATCTTGGCACAATGAATTGTTTTATTATACCTTGGATTTTCATCCGGCCCACCATCAACAGTTATAATCATGACTGGTTTGCTAACTCCATCTTCAGTAAATAAGTTGCTTTTAAATGCAGGAAAATTGTTTATTCTGTTTTTGTCTTCTAAGTGACGAAGTGCTGTTGATGAATCATGTTTTGCACTTCTGATTGCTATGTATGTTGGGTCAGAGTATGTGACTGCTTGTTTTTCCATGCAATCCTTTTCAATTTCTATGGCTGCAACTACTGAAGGAATAAGTTTGTGTTGAGGAGCAATTACAAAATCATGATCAGCTAAAGTTACCTTTTACTCCATATGCATCATCATTGGTACTTGTTTGCTTGCAGCTGTCAATCCAATTGGCACCCTGGCTTTATCATCCTGGGAGTGAAACGTCACTTCTTTAGGACCCAAAACTGCCGCAAGTTCTTCAAGGGCACTAATAGATGATCTGGCAAATTTTGTGTCTGCATGATATTTATGTTCAGAATTTTGTGCTCTTATTAACCGGACAGGTGCAGTTTTAACATGTCTTTTTCCTTCTGTGCTCAATGATCTGCTTGGAAGTAATCTTAAGCAAACTCCTGATTGCGAGAGATTGTAACCATGATTTTTCAATTCTTCAATCAATTCATTTAATGTTTTTACAGTTCGAACCATTTCTGTTCTCCTCCTATCATCAGAAGCAGACCCTTTCATGGCAATATCTACAATTGCTTTTATTAACCTGTCCTGATCACAGGCTAGCGGTCGACCTTTTGATACTGAATTTTTAATTCCACACAACTTTTTTCTTATAGCTGGATCTAATGCTTCTATAGCTTTTTTTTTTATCTGGTTGCTGTCTGGCGTTGAATGGCTTTTTGACGAAGTACACGATCTCGGTTTTTTCTACCAAAAGTTTTTGCTTTTGCCCTAGTATTTGGTAGTCTTCTTGTGACAACAAGTTGCAATTTCTTTTTTCATTGAGATATGCAATATCTTTTTGTAAAATAAAAATTTCATTTTTTAACTGATCTTGTTTCGGGGCTTGTTTTGGTTAAAACTTTTGAGAAATTGGAGTTTTCTTTTTCACACTCTTCACTTGTTGAAATTGATGGGGTCACGTCAGTCACGCCATCAAAACTGATTTTAGATTCAACAACACGCTTTTTTGTTGTATTCGGTTTTGGTTCGGTAATTTTGTCCAGATTTTTGTCAAGATAAAATGCCAACTTAATTTCAGAGTTTGTTTTAGCTCTATTAATTTTTTTTCAACTTCTACATTTAATTCGGATAATGTTTTGCTCTTTGTTTTAATCTCAGACTAGATTTTATTTATTTCTTCTTGAGACTTTTGCTTTGGTTTGTTTGCAAATGCTTTTAAATATCCTTCATAAAAAGATTTGTAAAGTTTTTCTTTTTCACTAGACATTTTTAATCTATACCATTAACAACAAGAAATAAATTTTCCTTACAATCATTACGATAAATAAGTATATAGTAAAGATAGTTTTAATAATAGCAATAATAATAGTATTACTCTTACTAAAATGTTATATCATAGTAACTAAATAACTTAATATATTATAAAAATGATAACGTGACTAAAGTAGTTCGACAAATTCATTTTAATAGAGTGACACAAAACATTAAAGTTAATAATAACAATAACATTAGAAATTAAAGTATTGTAAAACTAAAATATTTATAGATCAGATGACAATCAAGAATAATATTTATGTTTAAAGATCAAATTTTAAACAACTATTAATACTAAAAACTTTAGTAAGTTTATACAAATATTTGTTAAAAAATAAAATTAGATTTTTAACGGTGACATAAATTGCTTTTAAATAATCGCCCACTATCTGGTTTTTTTATGTTTGTAGAATCAAAATTTCTTTTTATGTCCGCTATTACCACAAGTAACTTAAAAAAAAGCTAATTTGAATTTTTTATTTTCATTTGTTACGACTCCGTTAAACAATAAACGCTAGCTACTTGTGAAGTCGTTGCATCCCAGCAAACATGACAACGTTGAATCAACGTTGAAAACCGGTCGCAAAACATGTTGCGGAAACGTTGACAAAGTAATCGATTTTGCAAAGATATGTAACGTTGTTTAATAGACGTTGATTAAACGTTATTGCGTAACGTTGAAAAAACGTTACTAAATGACGTTACAAAAGCGTCGCATCTAAACGTTAAAAAAGCGTTACATAAAAAGCGTTGAATAAACGTCGCAACTTAGCGTTGAAAAAACGTTACCTAAAAAGCGTTGCATAAACGCTGTTAAAGTAGTCTATTTTGCAAGGATTTGTAACGTTGTTAGTAAAACGTCGATTTAACGTGACTCAAAGACGTCGAGTAAAGGTTGAAATATAACGTTGAATCAACGCTTAAATGCGCTGTATAAAATATCGCAAAATATTATTAAACTTAATTAAACGTGGCTATAATATATATTGAATTGGCAAATAAAACTAAATTGTAAGTTGAACTCTGCCCTCGCAATATTTCCAAAATCAATTTTTAATACAAACAGTAATATACAATGATAAATATAAAAAAGCCTAACATATACAATTTATATATATAAAAACATAAATATTTTCTTTAAAATTTATGTGTGTGAGTGTTTGCATATATATTTATGCAATATATAAAAATACAATTAACAGGATATCGTATCGATAGGCCAGGATATCATTGAGATACAGAATCTAAATCAAAAAACAAAACTTGTACCATTAGTAGTCTGAAAGCAAATGTAAAAAAAAAATGTTATTAAATTAGTATAATTATTATTACATTTAAAAAGTAAATAAATATATATATATATATATATATATATATATACATATATAAATATATATATATATACATATATATATATATATATATATATATATATATATATATATATATATATATATATATATATATATATATATATATATACATACATACATTTATATATAACTTATTTATATATATAATTTATAATTATAGGTTCAGGTATCACTCCATTGACTAGTTTTTAGTTATATGAGTGACACCTAACCTTATTTATGTGAGTTTATAAATATTATTGTAAATTTTCAAATTTTATGGTTAAATAAATGGATTATTATTTTTATATATAAAATATATAGATAAATAAATTACATATGTATATGTATATAAATTATATATATATATATATTTATATATAAATTATATATATATATATATATATATATATATATATATATATAAATTATATATATATATATA
>NC_088927.1:22177500-22240000 GCF_038396675.1 Hydra vulgaris
GTAGCAAACCACCCCTCTTCCTTCCCCCATATGATATTTGGTGACACTTTCCAATACATAAAGTTATGAGAAAGTGTATTGAAGAAAAACATACGTTTGAACGTTATTTATCTTATTGTGCTGCTATTGACATACATGTTTATTTAAGTTGTATTGTCAAAGAACAATGTTATCAAAAGCTTTACGACTCTGTTCCCTTTTTTAAACTACTATTTTATTTTATTTATTTAACTTTTATTTCGCTGATTAAACAATATTACAATTTTTCATATAAAATAAATAACATCGTAAACATAAAAAACCTTTATAAAAAACGTTTTTAATCTTTTTAATTTATAATATATATATATATATATATATATATATATATATATATATATATATATATATATATATATATATATATACTGTTATAATCAGTCAGGGACTCAAAGAAGGTAAGGATGATGCGTTTATCATCACAACCTTTTCATAGAGCCCCTTTAGTCACTATTAAAATAAAAATAAAAAAACACTTTAATTTTTAAAGAAAAATAAAAAATTTAATTTAATTAAAACACATAAGAAGAAAAAAATAAAAAATAAATAAAAAGAAAAAATACAAAAAAATCTGAAAACAAATACTGTAAACTATAATATATATGTCAGGAATTAAGGAGATGCATTTTAGTTTGTTGTTTAAACGATGAAATGCTTTTTAGGTCTTTAATATTTATATTTTGGAAACGATTCCATATTGATGGACTTCGGTTTGTAAATAGAAAACTTGACTGCTGTGATTTAATTTTTCCTAGTTGATAGTCGTTCCTGGTATTTGAACACAGATTATAGTTTTCAGAAAATGATATATGAAAGTTATCTGAATAAACGCTTGGTAGAAGATTGTTTTTATATTTATACATAAAAATTAATATTTGTAATGTGTTAAGTTTCTTAATATCTTGAACCATCATTCTTTTCATCACTGGGGCCGGGTTTACTAACCTATGTAAATAATTAATTGCTTTGCATGCATGGTTTTGCAGACTTTGCAATTTTAGCAATTTGGTTTTATAGGTGCTGGCCCATACAATATTTGCGTACAAAGGCTGACTATGTACAATACTAAAGTAAAGCATATTACGTGATTTACTATCGAGAAAAGGTCTTGACTTATACAAAACACCTATTACAGAGGACACCTTTGTTTTAAGAAGACCAATATGGTTTCCCTATGACAAATTTTCATCAAAAAGTACTCCCAAAAATTTTGTGCATTTGTCACGTTTAATTTGATTTTTATTAATAAACAGTTTAGGCCGCTTTAACGGAAGATTAATTGATTGTTTTCTTTTATGAAATAGAGTAAAGCTAGTTTTTTTACAATTTAGGGATAATTTATTTGCTATGAACCAGAGGTTAAAATTTTCGAGTTCAATATTCATAGTTTCAAACAAAGTCTTTGCATCAGGATGATTAAAAGATAAATTTGTATCGTCAGCATACAGATAGAAGATATTTTTTGGGAAGCTTTATGCATATCGTTAATATATATTAAAAACAATAATGGACCAAGGATTGAACCCTGAGGAACTCCACACGTAATTTCAAGGGCTCCTAACTTTTTTTAGTGCAAATTGCTTTCTGTTAGACAAGTAGCTCTGAATCCACTTAAATGTTGAGCCTATTAGGCCGTAATATTTTAGCTTGGAAAGTAAAATACTGTGATCAACTGTATCAAAGGTCTTGGAAAGATCAATAAAAACTCCTAATACCAGTTCATCACAATCAAACGACTTATACATTTTGTCAGCAAGTTTAATAATAGCATGTTCAGTAGAGCAATTGCTTTGAAATCCAAACTGATTTTTGTATAATAAATTGTTTAATGTAAAGTACTTATTAACTCTATTATAAATTACTCTCTCGTATACTTTTGAAAAAACTGGGAGTAGAGAAATAGGTCGGTAGTTAGAAATGTTATTGCAATCACCTTTTTTGAGAATGGGATTAATTTTGGCTAATTTAAGTTTGTCAGGGAATATACTATTTTCAAATGAAGATGATATTAAATAAAATAATGGTTTACAAATGCTGTCCATAACATAAATAGCTACATTACTGGAAATACCATCATATCCACATGACTTGTTGGGTTTAAGTTCAATAATTGCTTTAGTAAATTCAAGTTTAGTTATTTTTTCATTATTTATACTAGTGTTGGGTTTTTCTCCCAAAAAATTATTATATGTTTTATTTGGTTGCGCAATGTTAGAAGCAAGAGAGGGGCCTACATTAACAAAATATTTGTTAAATTCTTGACATATATTTGTTTCACTTGTTATAATTTTTTTATCGGAAATTAATTTTTGTGGTAAGCAAAAATGCTTCTTTTTTTCTCTTCCTGTTAGTTGGTTTATAACAGCCCAAGTCCTTTTTATATCGAATTTATGCTTATCAAGCTGATTAGAAAAATATCTTATTTTTGCTTCTTTTATATTACGTTGCAAAAACTTTTTATAATTTTTGTAAATTTTTTCATCATTTTTTTTTTTTTTGATTTTAAAAATTTTACGTAAAGTTTTTGTTTTCTTTTTGATGCTTAAATTAAAGTTATTGTCATCCATGGATTCTTATATCCTTTGTTTTTTATTTCTGTAGTTATTTTTGGGCATATATTATCAAAAATATTTTGAAATGTACTTAAGAAATTATCAAAAGCAATATTAGGATCTGTTGATGAATAAACGTTGTTCCATCGTTCTATTTGGAGTTTTTTTTTTAAATTATTTAGGTTTTTTATAGAAAGATTTCTGTAAGTCACAAAGTTTTTTTTATTGTCAATATTAGATAGTACTTCGCGTGCTATATGGAAAACCGGAAAATGATCAGAAAAGTCTGCAATAAAAAGGCCTGATTCAAATTTAGTATTTAGGGAACTGTTGGTTAAAATATTGTCAATCACAGAAGATGATTGGTTAGTTATACGGGTGGGTTTAAAAATGGTGGGTATTACATTAAATTCAAATAGTAAGTTGAAAAAGTTTTTTATGTTTGCAAACTTTTCATAACATAATGCGTCCATATTTGTATCTCCCGCGAAGAAAACGTGCTTGTTTTGTTTACTCATTTGAGACATAAAATTTCTTAAGATATTAAGGAACTTAACTTGTTTACCACATGGCGGTCGATACAATGAGGAGATTAAAAACGATTTACCAGAAGTATTTAACACTTCAATGCACAAAGTTTCAATATGTTAATTTGTTTTTGAAATGTGTTGTTTTTGTTTAATTCAAATTTATCTAGAATATATATTGCAACGCCACCTCCCTTGCTGATTACACGTGGTTGACATCATTTTATATGTATCTAAATTGTAAAGGGAATTTTCGGGCATGGGCGAATTTGCATCTTCCCAAGTTTCTGATATACATATTACATCAAAAAGATAATTTAAAGAATAATAAAAATGTTTAAATGATTAAATATTTTTGTTCATTGACCGTATATTAATACTTAAAATGTTTAAATCTTTGTTACATTTTTCTCTCTTAAATTCTTCTGGTTTATAATATTCATTATTTAAGCAATTAAAATCTATTTCAGTCAAAAAATTATAATCATTTTTGTTATATTTCAAAATTTTAAAAATAGGTGGTATTAATTTTGTCAAATTAGTTTCATTGTTTTGCATTGTTTTAGATATATTCATTGTTAATATAATCCTTAATAAAAACCTTAATTTAGTACTTAATAAAATAATTAAAACGTAAATAAATAAATTACTTGCTTTTAACACCCTCGCTCTCGTTTTTTATTTCTCTTACCACTAATCGATTATATATGACTTTCGCGTATTTTCCGTTACCACGATGTATTTTTTCTTGAACAAAAAGCTCTTTACGAATTCGCATTGTTTCATTGCTATAGTCTTTCGTTGATAAATATGTTTTTTCCCTTGAGTTTACGAGCGTTAGATGAGATGTTTTCCTTGTCCTGCCAGTTTAATATTTTGCAGACAATAGTTCTAGGCTTACCATTAAATTTACCGACACGATGTGCTCTTTCTATAAAAACTGGATACGCAATTTCAAGGTCTTCCTTAAATAGTAGGCTTACTTTTTTTAAAACATCATTAAAAGTTTCGTTATTTGCTTCTTTGATTCCGACAAATCTTAGATTGTTACGCGGTTTCGATCCTCAAAATCGACTGTTTTTATTTTATTTTCATTTGAATCGTTGCTTAATTTTCCGTGGAATGATTTAATACCAGCAATAGTTTCTTTAATTTCTGCCATTTTGCTATCAACCTTGCTCACTTTTGTCTCCATTTGATCACCAACAAAAGTAAGCCCAAGTTTAATTTCTTCAATGTCTTTGGCTAAGTTATCAACTTTTTCAAGAACACTGAGCAAACTTTCCTTAAAACATTTGAAAATTGTATCTCCTTGCAATGACATGAGTTCTCTAAAACGTTATTATGCTAATAATGCAGTGCGCTCTTATTTGAAAAAATTGATTCAGCCCTTTAGCAAATGGAATTGTGATCTTGATGAATCAATAAAATTTTTTATTTCGGAAAATTCGGCATATGTTTTTACCAACAGTTTCGGCAAGTCACCCTTGGTGATTACTCTTTTAAATGTGGATTATTATGCATTAGTTTTGGAATGTTGTCAAGTTTTGCATACGATGAAAGTTACACATTTGAGTATAAGATGTATGTGTATACATATATTTATTAAAATAAAAATTACTTGGATGTCATTTGCAAGGTCTACAACCCCGTTGGTCTCAGAAAAATATGCAATCGATAAACTTGCCCTTGAATGGAACATTGCAAAAACCATTGGAAAAGTATGAATTACAAACAAAAAAATACTTATAAAAACAAACTTGATAGGTTATTTTGACTTGACAAAATGTAAGTGCAAAATCTAATGCTGTAATAAAGTGGATACAATGGCTTTCTTTTTTAAAGCCCATGTGACTTAAATATATCCATGTGACTTAAATATATCCAAAAGCCTTTGAAAGAACTATTTTTCCTATAAACTCAAAGAAATAAAATTGGTACCAAAAGTTCTTTACAAATAAGATTTGTTGATGTATCGGAGACATATACCTGGAACAAATAGAAAGAATATATGTAGATTCTAAAATATCACAAACATTTTTGTCAATTTTTGTTGAATCTGTGAATTAAAAAATATTGTATAACTATTTTTTTAAGTTTAATCAATATAACTTGAGCACATATTCTCTTTTTTAGCTGTAGAGTTTCAAACAACAATAGACGAAATGGCAACGAAAATGTAAATAACTCAGAAAAAGCTGACTTCCGTTTGAAAAAAAACTACTTGGATATTACCAGGGTTTCTCAAGCAGGTATTAGGTATGGGGTATCTAACAGAGCTGCAGCAGCCATAGCTACTGCTGCTTTAGCTTCTGCAAAAGATGCCAATTTTTTAAAGAAAAATACTGATATTTTTGTTGATCAGACAGAATGAATGAAATTCCAGACAGAATGAATGAATGAAAGAAATCCAATACAGAGCTGAAAAAGCGACAATGAATGATTGTATTCATTTTTTTTGATGGACGAAAAAAATTAACTAATTATATGAGAGAAGAAGCTGGAAAATTACGTCAATCAGAAAAAAATGAAAAAAATTATTCAGTTTGTCTGAGTCCGGAGGTAAATACCAGTTTCATTTTACTAACAATTCTGAAGAAAGAGTAAAAAACTGCATTTAAGTTTGGAGTTAGCACGTGAAAGTGTCATATCTGAAACATCAAAAAATCCTGTTTGCGCCCCTGAGCTAATAATCTTTACGAATAGATTGAATCATGATGTTGGAGACTCTTTAGTTCCCTTTCGTGCGGGAAAAAATTTAAACACTGGTTGGAAAGGAGGTGTTATCCACTACCTTTAACATGCAGTTAAAACTATTTTAAAGTTAAGAGGAGATTTAAAAAACGGAAACACCAACGTAAGAAGTAGAAAACATCATATACATAATGAAAATGCTGATTCACTTTTTGATCTAATTAATTGGAGATAGGATGTACACGAATCTTTACTTACATTATTATTGTCAAAGGATAAACTTTTAAAAACAAGGATACTCCGATGCATGCACTTTGTTTTTCTGTTCATGGGCAAGCTAAAGAAAGATGTGCCCAAGAAGTTACAAGAGCTTCTTAATTGGTATTTGGAAAAGATAAAAAAACGATGGGTTCATCTGAGCAACATTAGCATATTGAGAAATCATGCCCGTGAACCAATCAATAAAAGATCTATTTAAATTAATTTAGGCAATATAAATTTTTTCAGTCGTTTTCTTTTGCTTTGGATCATATTTACTGTGATCATATAATTTATGAACACAGTGAATAAATTTAAAAATAAATATATTGTATCTTTTTGATAACATTTTATTTATGACCAATAAAGTTTTAACACTTCAGAAACTTTGTAAATAATTGTAGGAACTTTATTATCTGTTAACTATAAAGCAAATAAGTTTTAAACGTGTACGTAAGTATACCGCAAACACGGTATACTTACGTATACGTTTTTGTATGACCTTATGAAGAGTAGCACGCATTTTAATGTCTATTTTAATTTCTATTTTAATGTCAATTTTAATGTCTATTTTAATTTCAATTTTAATGTCTATTTTAATTTCTATTTTAATGTCTACATTATGTCTAGTTATTTTTTGATGACTTTATCACCAATAAATAAATATTTTTAAAGGCTTATAAAAATGGGCAAAAGAGTGCGAATTTGATTCGTTTTTAGTAAAACTAACATTTATCAAACTTTCTTAGAGAAAAAATATTATTCGCATTTCTTCCAAAAGCATACCATTTCTAACATTTATATTTAAAAACTTTATCATAAAATCCATAATGGTAGACAATATTTCTTACGTCTACCGTGTTTGTAAGGCATTAAGAAGAATAGCACCAAATAATATGTTTTGTTATGTCTATATTATATCTAATTGTTTTTTTATAATTACATTATAAAAATATAACATAAAAATGTAAAATAACATAAAAAGGCCGAAAAATGCCAATTTGATGAATTTTTAGTAAAACCGACATTTTTTACACGCTCTGCGCCCTCACTAGACAAATTCTGCCGTTAGACCTATTCCACATTTGGATAGTTTACCAGTTCCTACTCCACTGCAAAGTTGTGAGTTGGAAGCAGAAAATGAAGGCAGAAATAAAGTAGAAATAGAAGAAAAATAAGAAAACAAACTTTTCACATCAAACTATCCTGATTTTGTGTTAACAGATGATGTGCCATACAGACTGAGTCAAGCAGATTTAAATGATCTTGTTCGAGATTTGGAATTGTTACAGGAAAGGGTAGAACTTCTAGGGTCAAGACTAAGGCAGTGGAATCTTCTACAACTTGATGTCAAGGTTTCACATTACAGAAAACGGCAGCAGAATCTGCTTTTTTTATTGAGAAGAAAAATAATCTTGCTATATTAATGTTGGAATAATGTATTATCTTAATTTGAAATATGATCCAACTGAATGGATTCAATTTGCAAATAAAGCAGTATACTTTTCCTGTGTGTGAGGAAAAGCACAACCAATTACGTTGACATGTTTCACTATTTGTTGTTTTTCGTAGGAACAAATTTGGGATACATATCCGAAAAAAGGTTGAGCCATCAGGTTTTTCCTGTTTCTGTAATATTGAATATTTCTTTAGGGTATCTTGATCACAATTTTGCAACAACGAGGTAGGTCCCTTCTCTGCCCAAAATCATATCCGTTGAAACTAATTCTGGCCACAAACCAATATCATTCCCAAATCCAAGCATAGAGTCATGTTCATGTTCAGTTGTTTCAGCTTTTGCCATCATAACTACTGTTGCTTCCTGTTGCTCAACTGCTTCTGCTATTGTTTGATTGTCACCAATGACTTGCAATAGAAACTCCTCAACTGGTGGTAGTATAGCTGAAGTTCCAAGTAGTGACTTTGAAGAATCTAAATCTCCATCTTGTATACTAAAAAAGGCACTAATTTTTCTTGATTTTTCAAAAACTTCCTGTGCTTTTTTCTCTTTTTCTTGAGCTGACTTACGCTTTGAAGATCCACCTTCATAATTGCGAAAAGTCTTATGTCTAATATATATATATATATATATATATATATATATATATATATATATATATATATATATATATATATATATATATATATTAGGCATATGACAATTTCATAACCCTATATGCCCTTTCTGACTCTATCCCTAAACCCTATACGACATTCAAAGCCGAAGTCTTTTTTTGAGACTCTGTATCACTGTTTAAAATGTTGATGATCCGCTAATGCTAAAGGGAGATCTCGTCTCGTTCTCGTTTCTCGTGAGAAATGGGACTTCTCGTGAGAAACGAGAAATAGAAAATTCTCGCGAGAAGTAGAACGAGACTTAAATATTATATTATTTTCCAAACTAAAAATTATTATAATTTACAAAATGCTTAATAATTTTTTTTTTTTAATTAAATAATATTTTGACTCCGTGATTTTAATAAATTTAATTAACAATTTAATTTGTTTTTGACAAAAACAAATTAAATTTTTAATTAGATTTTTAATTAGATTTTTTGATTAGATTTTTTTTAAAATCTAATTAAAAAATTTTAATTAGATTTTAAATATTTTTAATTAAATTTTAAATACAAAAACTTTGTATAAAATGGTGCACTTTCGACTTAATGTCATTAGTTTACCAGTGGAATTTAACTTGACACATATTGTTCATATTGAAAAGAGACATTCTTGCCTCATTTCAACGATCAAAAATGTTACCAAGAAAAAACAAAATCTGCAGATATTTTCAAAAAACAAGTGACGGTGCTGAATGCAAGGCGTGCAAAAAGTCTTTGAAAACAAAAGATGGAAACACATGCGGACTTCATCGTCACCTCGAAAAAAACACAGCCAAGATTATGTTTAGTATTCTGAAAAAACTGACGACTCTCTTCTTCCTCCTCCTAAGAAGAAACAACGAACCATGGTCGAATTGCTTGAAACAAAGTCCAAATATGACAAAGACAATTCCATTCAAAAACAGTTTGACTCTGCAATGCTGGATTACTTTTGCACTGATCTGGCATCCTTTTCAGCAGTCGAAGGAAGAGGTTTCAAGAAGTTGTTTGACATTGCAAACTCTAAACTGAGCCATCATCACAGAACAACATATTCAAGAAAGCTTTCAATTCGGTCAATAGAAGTTCAAGCTGGAATGAAGAGCATAATAACGGAGATTACGCCAAATCTAAAAAGTGCTGCATTTACTTCTGACCTTTGGGCTTCTAGATCTCAGGACAACTACATCTCTTGGACTTTTCATGCTATTGACGAAAATTGGAGACTACATCACTGGACACCCCATGTCCATCAGTTCCCAGGCAGACACACAGGTATCTTAATTGAAGGAAAGCTGGATTCTTTCTTAGAAATACTAAATTTGCCTGCTGATTTGCCAATGTACTGCGTGAACGACCAGGCAAGAAACATGAAACTTGCAGTCAAATTGTCAAAGCGCCTTGACCAATACTTGTGCAACAATCATATTTTGCAATGTGCAGTTTGAGACTCATTTGGAATGACTGCTGGAATGGATGATGCGTTCAAACTCACCAGTCAACAGTTTTAACTCACCAGTCAACAGTTGCAGCTGAGTTGCTTGAATCAGAATCAGACGCTCAAGGAATCAATTTTAGACAGATACGCCAATCTGTTGACACAAGATGGAATAGTGAAATGGATTGCATGGCTTCTGTCCTACATCTAAAGAGTGCAACTATCAGCTTATATGCAAATGAAGATATTTTTTCTTCAAAGACCATCAGTGCATCACAGTGGAAATCAATCGAGGGAGCAGTAGAAATTTTGGCACCACTTAAAGAAGCTATAGAAACTTGGTCGGCTGAGTCTATTCCAACAATTAACATTGTCGCCGATTCTCTTTATTTAATCGATGACAAAATTGATCAATTTATTGAGACGGATGGAAAAAATGGCTACGGTGTCTTGTATGCAAAAAACTTGAAAAGCTGCATTGAGAAAAGATTTCTTCTTTGCCACACTCGAAACTTATTCAGTGCTGCAGCAAACTACTAAAATCCTGCTTTAAAGGGACTTCTATTAAAGCTCTTCAAAAAATTTCAAACAACAAAAGAATGGTTAGTCTCACAGGTTAAGGATAATGTTGAGTGCCAACCTGTTGCCAGAGTCCTTTTAGCAGATTTGTCCCCTAATTCAAAACTGAAGCGCAAGTTAAACGTCAGACTTGAAACACAAGAGCCAACATCTAAACTAAATCCTATTTTGAGCAAAATGTGCCAGTATGAATATCTCTCTGATGCCAAAAAAGACTTTCCGATTCTTGATTGGTGGAAATTGCATTCAAATACATTGCCAGAACTCTCTTCATTAGCTAGACAAATTTTAGCTATTCCAGCAAGTTCAACTAAATCAGAGAGAGTTTTTAGCTCAGGTGGAAATGTCGTCCGATCATCCAGACACAACTTACACCCAGAAAAAGTAGAACAAATCATCTTAATCAGAGAAAACATTGTCTTGTTGGAAAAGTTTGGCAAAAAAGTTCTGAATTAATATTTGAAAAAGTTGTTTACATTTGACAAATGTCATTTGTGTCTATTTATCAAAACCATGTTTACATTTTTTTTTTTACTTGGATTTTAATAAATTTGTTTTCAAAAATTGTTAAATTTCTCGTCTCGTTCTCGGTCTCACGAGAAGTACTAACTTCTCGTCTCGGTCTCGTCTCGGTTTGAAAAAACCTAGTCTCGCTCATGGTTAGCTAAAGCTGTTCCTAATGTATATTTGAAAATAAATTCTATCCAATAGAAGTTTGACCCAAATGTTGGACTTTTTATATGGATAATAACTTATAAAAGCTATTAAATGCGTACTAATTTACTAGTTTCTTTAAGCCACAGTACACGTTTCACTTTATTCAAAGAATAGATCTTTTTTGACCTTATATAACTTAAAAAGTAAACAGAAATTTTTGATAAAATCGGTTTACCATTTAATATAAACAAAACCATTTACATTAAAAAAAAGATTTTTCAAAAATTTAAACCAATTTTTTCTAAAATGACACAAATTTCAACTTAAACCACTATTTTTAATAAGATAGATTAACATTTGATACAAACAAAACCATTTACATTGAAACAAATAGACCATGCGTAAGTTTTTTATTGTTTATTTGCTACTATTTTTATTTTTTTTCCTCCAAACCGCGCGATATGAGTTTGGCTAATATACCTAATATATATAAATTAAATATAAGTAATCTCTAAAATACAAAGTTTACATAAACTTTAAATTAAATATAATAACTTATACCTCTATTTTTATCGTTACCCTTATTTAAGGCATGTCATTGAATTTTTTTTTTCAAAATTTGTATGGACCCCCCTTTTATGGGGGCCACGGGCAAGCGCCAAGGTTGCCCTCCCTCCTTTAATACGGCCCTGTGGTCAATACTGTTATTTTGGTCTTGAGACCGGTATACAAAAAGTTGTTTCTGCAGATAGCACAAGGCATCTGCTATCAGTATAGCTAACAGCTTGTTTACTTATTCACGTGAACAGCAGTGCTCTACTGCCATTTCGCCAGTTTATGATTAAAAGAAGCATCGTATTTTTCAATTTCTTCTTAGAAAAACAAAGTGTCATTGTCACTTTGAGACAAATAATTATAAAGAAATTTTTCACTTTCATATTCGCTTTCCGAATTTTTGTCTTCATCTACTTAACTGATATTTTGTGTAAATTTTGAATTGTCATTATTTTTTTCGACTTTCTCTTCTTCACTACTAGAAGATGATTCTGCCAAAGCTAGAACATTAAAGTGGTATTTTCGCCAGTTTTTTATATAAGCCAGTAATTTCTTTTGTCGTAAGAACCCAGCCGAAAACGTTATGCATTGGTTGCATAGGTCACACCTAAAAACGCTTTTCAACAACAAATTTGCAACGTTTTTTAGCGACGAATCCTCAACGTTATTTAAGGTCGTATTCGGAAACATTTTTTACTTTTATATTGATGAATACGATTTGTATATGTATGCATGTATTTATGTATGTATGTAAATATAGAAAGTTTTCGAGCTTAAAGCTAAGAATTTTTAGCCTCTTAAATTGTCTTGTTTTAAAACACGAACGCATAAACTAGGGTACATTTAGCCACATTAATCGATTAAAATTAAAAGTCGAAAATAAAAAAGGTTTATTCTGAAAAATGAATGCTTCCAAAAGTTATCTTCACAAAATGATTTGGTTTGCTACATCGATTTGTTAGAGTCAGATGATGATGTTGTTCGGACAGTTTGATATTTAGTCCCACCTGGTCTATACGGAGAACATTTTAGACACCTCTCCATTGCATTTCTAATTTGATTTTCGTTAGTCTCTTTAAAAGTGTTTTGAATAGCAGCTGAAAACATATATGAAGTACTTATGCTCATCAAAAGATAAACTATTATTTTAAAAAAAGAGTAAACTCTGTAACTGAAACATAAAACAAGAAAACTTTTTAAAATTATGCACATAGCAAATAGTCACATTCAAAAATAGTGTAAAATAAAAAATACACATAATAGTTACTTTGGAAATTTAAGTGATAACAAACTTCTTTATATGCAAACAAAACATCATCATACCTATAAGAACAGGAAAGACTGCCATTTCTTAGAAAGTGATTTTATTCTTTGTTTTTCCTTTGACACACATCTGGCTCATTACCCAATTACTCATTAATCTAGAAATTATAATATAACAAACTTTAAGGAATAATAATATGATAGCTAATGTAATAATATTTTGTACACTAATAAACACAATAACATAGTAACAACTTCCTGAATTTAATATCCATACCGCTTCATCATTGCAAATACCATTGCATTTGCATCATGACCACCGACACGTGAAAGCTGCTGTAACTATTATATATACAATAGTATATTTAGTATAATATATAATATATTTAGTATATATATAAAATATAATAGTATATTATATATAATAGAATATAATTGCATATGCAAATACATTTGCATATGCAAATACAGTTGCATATGCAAATACATTTGCATAATTAGTAATGCATTAAAAGTACCATTGAAACATCATATAGACAACTTAAGCTGCAATCAATAACTAATAAAATAATTATATGTTTAATATTATTACTAACCACATTAAGTTAAACAGCCTTTTCGCTCAAGTCTTATCAAAGGCATAAAATTCCTCTTAGTGTGTTGATTGCACCAAAGTTACTTCCTCAGGATTATTGGATCATTTTAGAAGTTCTTTTATTTCCATCAACAGGTGTAAAACCCGCTTTTGAAATTCTACATAAATTTACAACATGCAATTAAGTAACCAACAATTTTCAGCATACCACTAGGTCTAATGCATATTCAAATAAGAAAATAATACACTCACTCTCTTGTGCCAATAAAAATAATTGATTTATGTTTGCCTGAGATGTATAAGCTAAGACTTCATCATCATAGTTACTTTCCCTGTCTTCATCAGGCTCTTCATCATATCCAGCTTGTCTTTTAAATGTGGATGGTTCTGGATGTTCATTCTGGCTGTGACTAACTGAAGTACTCTAATAAATTATAATAGCTAGTTGTACTTTGTAAACTTACATAATCTAAGAGCTTACTCTTATACAGTCATGACCATATATATTGAAATTATCATTGCTTTATATTTTGTTTATATAACGACATTTTTTATGCATCCTTATTAAATTTTTAATAAACATTTATCCTAAATTTTTTGCTTAGTGGTGGAGTCGGCCAATCAAGATAATCACTAACCTCTGGGGTGGTTGTGGCTTCATATCCATTGCAAGCCTTATAACTGTCAAAAACAACAAATTTCATGTAGACTAAAGTCCCATGCAGTTTTTTTTATCTTAAATGCTTAAATATTTTTACTTATCTAAAAACAGAAATCTTTTGTTGATAAAACCACAACAGTAAATATATTTACTTTTAAGAAAATTTTTAAAATACTATAATAAACACTAAATATAAATAATACAAATGATAAAATAATAACTATAACAAATACTATGATAACTCTATAATAAATACTTTATTTAAAAACAAACCATTCCACAACATTATTTTCTTAATTTGAAACTTCTTCTACTGTTCATTTGGTTTAGTAACATTCCTTATCTGATGTTGAACATTGCCTCTTGATGGCCAAAACATATATTTGTGGTCTTCAGAAATCCAGTTAACAGATACAGCGCCATCTAATTCGTTGTTTATTTTTCTGTTGAGATAAAAAAACTAAATTAGTTCAAAAGTACATAAAAGCAAAATGTTTTGGCACAACTAAGTTGCGCCAAAACATTTTTAGGAAGGGAAAAAATACCACTATTGCATCAAGCAGGCATCTATTACATGGATATTTATAAAGGAATAAATAATGTGGTACTTGTAAAAAGCCTCAACATATTGTTTTTCTGGCATAACTCAATAATCTGATTAGTAAAACAAGATTGAATAAACAACCCTAAATTTTAGAAATAATAAATAAAAACTCTGTATAACAAAATTAATGAATAGAGTAAACGAGTTATAACTAAAAAGCATTATAACTGATCTTATCATACTAATTAAAAAACCAAGTTGTCCCAATTCCAAAACAACACTTAGTGAATATTTAACTTTAAAGCAATTTAATACATATTTATGAAAAAATTATTGTATTTGAACTTTTAACAAATCTTGAATGATTAAAGATAACTTTCTATTCCATTTCTATTCATTCATCATGACATATCCATCAGCTATTGGCAAACAAATAGCCTTACATTTGACATCACACTTTCGGACAAAAATTCCAATTATAGTATCTGCTGCTTTAAAATGTAATACACTTAATGATGTTGAGCTACATGGCCTAGAATAAAACTTTTTTCCTTAGCCTATTGCATAAATATCACAAATAAAACCATCGTCAACAACATCTTGTACAACAGCAAAGTTACCATGGTTAAGTAAAATACATGAATCACTTGATAAATGCGAATTTGCTGTTATTTTTATTTCATTTTGATTACTTTCTTTTTTTCTTCCTACTAACTTTATTTCTTCTAGTCTTTTTAAAACCTGTACTAGCGGGATAGGTCCACTGCGAACTAGACGTTTTAATGATTGTAAGAAATTTTCAAATGGAAAAGAAGACAATTGGTTTAAACTACATTGAAAGTGTCTAACATCATCACCAAGGTGTAACAGATTGTGAACATTATACACACAAAAATTTTGTCCGTATAACTGACCTGACTTCCTAACAAAACTATGCATAAGTTCTTCTGCATAATGTAAAAGAGGCACTCTCTTTTCTAAATTATAAGTTAGGCATATAGTCATTGAAATAGACAATGCAAGAAAATGTTGGTAAATATTTGGATTAATTACATCTTTTAAAATAACTGGACCAGTATATAGAAGGAATTGTCTTAGTTCGGTGGCTTTCTATTTCTTAACTTCTGCTAATGACCTTGGCTTTCGTGCAAATTCTGATGGTATATAGCATCTCATGTTGATTAATAGTTCAGATATCTGATTTAGCTGAATATTAGAAATTTTGAAGCAAGCAGGACCCTCTTTCCAAAACTTTAACATCCTTTTTAGCACAACAAGGCAAACAGTATGTATGTAGTCTAAAATAAAACCTGTCGCACAGGGGAATGACAGTTCCATTAAGGGTGAAATATTATTCTGGTGAATATCCTTATAAACGTATTTTATAAATTCTCATCTGTTCGTTTTCTATAGACAGCTTCATCATTATCATAGACAATACAATTGTCAATACGTCTACGTTTTATTTGACACCTTTCACAAGCATTGTAACCACTATGGCTCTTTATACATTTTAAACAAGACCAAGCTGGTGCATCACAAATTAATGCTTGTATAGACACAGAAAATATCTTATTAATGTAGCAAATGTTATCTGACTTAAACTTTTTGTATTCAGAAACAAAATCTGATAAAAATTCTTGAACAAAATATGGTTTGCCATTTCCATAAAACAAATATACCACAAAAGGCCTATAGTTTTTAACACAGCACAAATTTGGCCAGAAATTATCAGCTGACGATTTTTTTAATGGTAAACCATCAATATTAACCTTTAGTTCAATTACATGTTGGTCATTAACAAATGCTGGATTTTCTTTTAAAAATTGCACCATTTTCTTGACCAAAGTAATAGTAACTTTCTCCACATTTGTTTAAACATGGTATAATTGAAGGAGTCACTTGATGAATAGTGCGACTTACTTTTGGCAAATTTAAACCGTGCTTTCTTAAAATACTGGGCAAACTATCTGCATGCTCTCTGCTACATTGACTATCTACAAGCCAACTAGCTAACTCAGTCTGCAGGTTTTCATTTCTTTTTAGGACATCAATATTGTTTTCAAGCTCAAGCTCATTTTCTGTACTAATGTCTGTGTCAATATCAAACTCTGAACTTAAATCAGTTACATCAATGAGGCTTAATGTTGGTGAATGGTCTTTAACTAACACTTTATTGTGATCATGATCACTTTCTGTTTCATTTATAAGCCTTTTCACTTGTTTGCTTATTCTGCGATAAGTCTTTAAATAACTTCGTCGAGACATCTAATGCAAAAATATAAGCCAACAGGGGGTACTTGCAATAAATGGGGCTTCTGAGAACAACATTGAAAAAAAAGTATCAAATATTTGATTTTCGTAAACTTGTATACAGACTTGTTTACATTTATGTAAACTCATGGCAAAAAAACTTCCATTTACAATTTCATAACCCATTTACAAACTTATAATCTAATTTATAATATCGAAAAGTAAAAAAGCTAAAAAAAAATAAAATGCATTAATTCTATAGAGATATCATGCTTTAAAGCAATCATATATGATAATTAAATCATATGTGATTCAATTGAACTGCTGTAATTACAGCAGTTCTTAAGTACAGCAGGTGGCTGCTGATTTAATTATCATATATGGTATATATTTTTATTTTTTTTCCCGCGTAAAACAAAGTAGTATTGTTTCAATAAAAAGTGGTACAAAATTGAATCTTTTAACGATAAGTTTTGTTAATAACGAATCATTATATTCTACAAATTAGTTCTAATTGTCAGGATGATATTTTTTTACTTTATTAATGTTTGTTTTTTTGAACTAATTTAAAGTGCTAATATTACCAAGTAGTCTGGGTAATATGAGCACTTTTGCCTAACTAAACCATTTAGACTATATCTACCATTTTTCTTTGCAATTTCATTATACCAATCTCTTATAACCTTTTAAGATTTAGTAAAGAAAAGGTTTGTTACTTGTAATGTTTCAGTTATTAGATTGGAGTTCATTTTTAAAATTTCCTAAATTTTGCAACCAAAATTCCCACTGACCAGGTTCATGTAACAAGGCCTTTGTAAGTGTCATTAACGCGCGTAAAATATGATTTAAATAAAAAAAAGCGGATAGAATCCAAAATCTTTGATCCAAAATACCATATAAAAGAAGACCAAATATTTTTTAATATAAAATTCTCTTGTCCCTTAGGGTCGTACTACAGACGCGTATACGTGTTAGAGTCTTTTACACGCACAAAGACTGACTTAATTTATAATTAATTACTTCAAACCAAAACATTTACTAATTAAAAAGAAAAATTAAATTCAAAAAATATTTTAATATTATAATAATATTAAAATATCTTAAATACAAAATAAATTTAGATAACAAAAAAAGAAAACCAAAAAAAAAAAATTATTAAAAAAATTTATTTCATTATTACAGCATTAGCAAAGATAAAACTTCAGGGGTAAGTGTTTTATCATTCTCAACCTTGTATTTTTTGAAACAAATGTTTGATGTTAAAGGATCACTTCTAATCAATAGGTATTGGTACTGGTTTTTCATAACATTCTTGCTAGATATCTTGGCAGTATGGTTAATTCTAGTATCGGGAATTTCCTTATTTTGAGCCTATTGTGACTCTTCAGAGTAGTAACTAATTGGTTTCTAATGCATTAGATATCTGCGCACCATGTGCCAAGAGTTTATGAACAGTTGAGGGAAATCACATAACAACAATAGTTTTTGAGTAGAAGAGCTATAATTTCATAGCAATACTGGCCAAAAATTTCAGAGTTCAACTCATAACCGGAGCATACTGATATTAGGATTGTCCTCAATCTTATAATTACATCTGCTGCCGATCCCATTATATCAGCGAAAGTTTCAGCATTTTCAAATGCCCTCCTGGTAGTGTTTCCTCCTTTAGTGTTGCCAAAACCCTGTTTAAGCATATCAACTATAAGATTTAGCTCCTCTCGAAACTTCAGTTTAATGTTCTTTTTTCTACTTTTTACTGATGCTTTTTCAGCATGTCTAACTTATATCCTAAATGCAAAATATATTCAAAGGATCTAAAACAGCAATGCAGAGAAGAAAGGCCTAAAGATAAAACTTTTTCATTGATTGGTTTAAATCTAATCAATGCTGGGTTATTAAGCTCACTGGGCTTAGATCCGCAAACATTACATGAATAGGAGGACAGAGTGTTAGTGAGGCATTAACCATTTTACCATCAAACATGGTTAAATCTAGTTTGATCTTAAATGTGATAGTCGCATTCGGTTTGTCTTTCCTCTACTTCTAACTTTAATTCAAACCTGATTAGCCTATTCATTTCTACTTTTAAAAGTTCATGCTCATCTCTTATTAATTCTTCCGTTTCTTTTTGATATTGGAGATATAGGGGTCTGCAGTAATCTGAACATTTTTGTTCATGGGAATTAATTTAAGTGGGAAAATAGCTGTCTGTAAAAGTCTTTGCTCGTTAACTTAGGCCTCACCAATATTTGTATTAGTATATTTTTGTTTGTAGACACTTTAATTGGAGGCACCATCAAAACCACCTTTAAAATGAAGTAGACCTTTAAATCTCCCCCCAATTTCAGCAAACATTCTCATAGAGTTTTGGTATTTCGTAAATGGTAATATCCTTGTCCGAGTATGATTAAACATACCCTGTAAAGGAGTTGAAGCAGATCTTTCTGTCACAATTAAACCCTCAGGATAACATTTGTGTCTCTCATTCTTAATTTCATGAAGTGAAGGATAATTGCATTATGTATTACCGATGAATTTCTAATAATTTGATACTGTTCATCAGAAAGTTCACGCTGAATTTTTAAGCTCAAGGCATCTTCGGTTTTCATTTTTATCTGAAAATTTATCTCCGTGAATTTAACTTTTTCAGAGTTTGTTGCACTTTTAATGAGAATAACGAAGTCTTTTTTGTTAGGATCTCTAGTGATTTTTTTTATTGAAGCTAACATCAATGCTTCAGCAGTATGTTCTGCCAATTTGGCAAACTTGAACAAGATAATATTTAATATTTGAGCTTGTAAACAATTTTTAAACTAGGTTGAATTTAATTGATTTATTATTATTTTAGATCTTCTGCTTCTATGACCTAAATCTTCCCAGTTTCTTCTTTCTGCCTGCACCTGTTGCAAAAACTTTTTTGTCAACAGTTACATCTTTGTTCAACCAAGTTTGCTTGTGTTCTAAAAGTCTAGAAGGTTCTTGAATGTTTCTTCAACTTTGATTTGAATTTACATTTAAATGTTATTAGATTCTTTTTTAGATTTATCATTTCAGGTTTGTCAACACTTTCATAGTATAGACCCTCAAGTCTACAAAACTCACGTAGAAGAGCTTCTAGTAAATTATCATAATTAATTCCTAATTCTTGAATTATAGAAACTAAATGTATTCTTTTAATGTTGAATTTAAGCAGTACTATTAGCAGAACTATTGTTAGTTATTTTATACGCAAATTTTAATTCTAAAATATGCACTATGCCATCAAATGTTGCATGTTTTGGTTTTTGAGGTGATAACACTGTACAACAATTTTTAACTTTTTGAAAAAAACAAGAACCAAATTAGGTTATCTTTATTAATTCAGACGTGCTGATTCCAAATATGTAATCAGTTATGCTGTAGCACGTAATAATTTTTTGTAATAACGATTTAAAGATGTAACGTAAGATGCATTTTTCTATACATATGAATAAGTGTATGAACATGTTTATTATCACTTTTAACACAAATTGTTTACTTGTATTTAATTGTATTTAGCCTGGCGTTTGAATGCTGCATTGGGTTCATTGCGCTGCAAATTCCAGCAGTAATCTGCAAGCATGGCGGGGCTCAACTTTCCCTTGTATCTGCTTTCCATTGTGGCAATACTCTGATGAAAGCGCTCGCCATTTTCATCATATACATCTCCATTGACAGAGAAGAAGGAAAGATGGAAATGAAGAAAGTGGAGTTTTAGCGACATGTTACAACCCAGTTGTTAATATGATGCAATTAATCTGTCTACAAAATTAGCGTAGTTTGGTGCAATATGTTTTCCAAGATATCCCTGGCACACTCATTTGAATGCATCCCATGCTGCAAGTTCATATTGATCCATCGTTCCCGAAAACGTTTCATCCAACATCAGTTCTTGTATTTGGGGCCCCACGAAAATGCCCTCTTTAATTTTGGCGTCACTGATTTTTGGAAATTTGGTCTGCAAATACTGAAATGCTGGTTTGTCGTGATCTAACGCCTTTACAAACTGTTTCATGATTCCAAGCTTGATGTGAAGATTGGGCAAGATGATCTTCTCTTTATCCACAAGAGTTTCATGAATGACGTTATGGGAACCAACCTCAAATGTTTCTCGTTGTGGCCAACATTCCCTCATATAATGTTCTGATTTCATCCTGCTATCCCATTTGCAGAGGAAACACATGTACTTAGTAAAACCAGCCTGCAATCCATTTAGTATAGCAACAACTTTCAAATCTGCACATATGGACCATCTGTGATCTCTGTATTTAATTCTGTCTTGAATAAGTAATATATTCACATAGCTTTCCCTCAGGGTTACCGAATGTGCTATGAGAATGGAAGGCAGTACATTTCCAGTATGCAGTAATACTGCCTTAATACTATAAAGTAATGCGTCAATAAACAAATCCACATAGAAGAATCGTATTGTATTCCTAGATCATCAAACAATCCACTGATGTCATTACAGAAGCAAAGTTCTTCATCCATAGAGAAGTATTGCTGCAGTTCCCGTGATCGCTTTCTAAATGACGACACTCTTGCATCACCAGCCAACAGACGCCACTCCTGGAGACGTAAAGCCAGCAATTCACTCTGTTGCTTTGTTAAATACAAATCTCGAACGAGATCTTTCAGGTCAGATCCTGTTATGAAGTGGGGTTTATGCTCTTCTGGCAACTCGTAACTATCATCGTCATCAGTATCCTCGTCTGAATAAGAACTGTCCGTTTTTGGGATTTCCGATGGAGGTTCAGGAACAGGGAGTTCAGCCGAATAAGGAACAGGACGAATAGCTGAAGGTAGATTTGGGTACACTATAGCTTTCTTACCCTTAGAATTGCAACCTGATATGTTAACAGAACAGAAATAGCAATCTGAGCAATGATTTTGGGGTTCACGCCACACCATTGGCACCCCAAATGTTGGTCCTCCACCAGTCCTGTTCGCCCACGACAATAGTGAACTAGCGCACCTCACACAGCATGCATGAGGCGTCCAGTTCTTATCCTGGTCGCCGACTTTGCAACCAAAGTATACAGTTTTTTTACATGTGGTGTCAATTTTCGTCTGCATCTCTTTAAAGTCAGTTCGCCACAAATGAAGCAAAAGTTGTCGGCTTGATTTTTACAAGTTCTGGGCATTTCTTGTTTCAATATACACTGTATTATATCTATATATTACTTGGCTAACTGTAGTTTATCTAAAATAAAACAGACTTACATTTATTCTAATACAAGGTTAAACAAATGCAAATAGGTATATGATAAAGAAATGCTAATAAATAAATCATAAACAACTGCTAATAAGTATATTAAAAATCACATTGACAACTTTCATAGTGAAAATCGAAAATTTGAAAATGTGAATTTAACCAAAATTGGTGGGTCACACAACAAAACGGACATCATTTTCGTAATCTCCAAATCAAAATACATAAGGTAGTGTCAATGGCGTTTCCGGTTTTGTACAGTGTAATTAGCACCATCTACTTGAGCATGAGTTTTTTTACTTATAGGAACTAAATGTATTATTTGTGTTATGAATGTAAACAATGAACTATTGTTCGCTACTTTATATGCAAGTTTTAATTAAAAACGGAAAAAAAAAATATAAAAAAAAGAAGTATTTAAAAGATCTTATTTTAAATGGGGAAAATTGAGTCAAATAATTTTTATTTTTTCTGCTTTCATATATACCTATTAATGAGAAAATATTAAAACTACAATGGAATCTAATGGAATCTTTTAGTTTTGAAACTAAACTCATAATTGAAACTAAACTCATACTATATTAAAAAAATAAATTTATGACACATTTTTGAAATATTAGTAATTAAAATCTAAAATTAAGATATATTGTCATAAATGTTGTTAATAGTTACCAAATATCTTAAACATACGACTTTAAATTAAACTGTTTTTACCCATATCAATCTTAATAGAGTGGCACTAAAGCGAGACTTTTTTGAATGAGTTTTCCGATAAATAAAATATATAAGTCTCGGAAAAGGGCGTATAAATGGGTGAAATTTTGAAAATTATTGTCTTTTAGTGATATTTAGTTACATTATAACTTAATTAATTATTTTCTTGCAATAGTTTTTTATAGGGGATTTTTGCCGATTTTTATGGACTTTGACTCACTGTGCGCCGGAGGCCATTTTTATTCATTTTGGATTAACACTTTTACGTAAAAAGTATTTAAATTTAAAATATATTTACGTCATTTAAGAAAAGAAAAGTTAAAAATATTTGTTTACGAACTTAATCCATTTTGCCCATTTGTAAAAAGCGCAAAAAACGACTTCACTTTTTGGATCGGTGTTAGACATCTAGTTATATAATACATCATTGTTTTAGGGTAACTTTTATAAATCCAATATTGCGGTCAAAATCCAATTTGGCGGCCAATTTGTCAAATTTTCACAGTTTATAACATTTGCTACCAAGTATGACGCGAATAAACACTAAATATGACAATTTATGGTTGTAAATTTGTTCAAGGACAAAATATACATTTTTCGGGTAATATTTAAAAATCCAATATGGCTGCCAAAATTTTCTATTTTAAGTATTTTCAACTTTTTCTGCCAATGATGAGCTAAATACTTGTTCTTCGGTAAAATACATTATTAAAAATTTCAATACGGCTGCTACAGTAGAAAATTTTTTTGTTATATTGTTTATAATTAGAATTTAAATAAGTTTTGTTTAAATTCTATTATAAAATGAAGGTTATTTATAATACATACATACTAAATATGGTATAAATGACATATGACAGAGATTAAAGACATGCATATTTTATGCAAACACGTTTAATGTTATTAGAATTTTCAACGATCACCAAATGTATCATTCTGTACAAACATTTGTATATTATTATATTTCTTGTATACAAACACAAATGTTTATTAATATCTATACAAACATCCATGCATAGCTGATATCTATGACTACTTACAACTAAAACGATGTCATTGTTACGTTCAGCATCCTCTGAATAGTTAACATACTGTATGATATCTGTGACTGCTCTCTCTGCTATATCATTGACTGCCGTAATGCTGTGAAGGGTATGACTGAATCTCTGATATTCAGGGTCATTATGCCACATGGAAGGATCAATGGCTAGAAACCTGACATCCTGTATTTCGACTTGAAATCTAACAAAATTAAATTAACAAAAAAAAGAGAAAAAAACAGACTAAGTTTTGCAAATAAAATAAAAACTGTATAAGCACTATTTTGTGCTAAATTTGACGCTGATTAATAATATGCAAAAAAAAAAATAATAATTACAACATCGTTATTATTTCGGAAAATAAATTCAAAATAATACAGAAACAAGCAACAATAACAAAAAAAAGATACCTAATTCCGGATACAGGCAATTGTCATTTATTCACGCTTAATCTTGTGTATGTAAATGTGTTAACTAATTTAATTCCAGATGCATGTAATTATTATTTATTTACTCATTATCTAGTGTATATAAATGAGTTAATTTATTTATTGTATTAAGAAATGAATGCAGCTAAAACAAAACAAAAAAGAGAAAGAAGCTCGAATACAGTTAGCTCTTCAAGCCATTAAAGACAAAACAATGTCATATGAAGAAGTGCCGAAATCAACTCATCACGACCGAGCAAAAGGTAAATACAAATCTCTCGGAGCCGGTGCGCCAAGAAAAATTTGTCAAACTGTCGACGTAATTATTGTCGATATTTTAAAATTTATGAGTGAAAATGGTTACTATTTGAAGACAACTGACGTTTTGATTGTTGTCAATCAAAATGTCAGAATGAATCAGAAAAAACTCACTTATTCAAAGATGGGAAACTAACTAAAAAATTGTACAACGGATTCATAAAATACGAAAATGAAATTAGAGCAAGAAAAGCTAATGGCATTAGAGATGGGAATCGAACCCTTTTTTTAAAGTTCGGGTCCGGTTCGGTTATATCTAATGTTTGAGTTCGATTCAGTTCGGTCTTAAGCACAGTTCGGGTTTGGTTCGGTTCGGTATCAACTCAACTGTATTTTTATTAGTTACAAAGCTTTACATCCACAATAATAAAACACAAATAAATTAAAGTAATATTAAGTAGTTAAAGCATTGCAAATAACTTGAAATAATTTGCAATACTTTTATACTGCAACTTCAAAAGTACAAAAAACAATGCAACTGCTAATGGCTGCAGTTAAAGGGCACGAAACGTTAAAGCAGTAACTTTCTGAAAACAGATAGCTGTAGTTCAAGTAGCCTACTGTCAGTCTAGTAACCTAGCTTCATGCTGTATTTGAGAAATATCAGCCTTTCCAATGTGCATTTCCTGGGTTTAGGCGAACCCTGCGCTCACTCATTGTCACCCCACACACTGAAAATACTCTTTTACTGGCAGTACTTGTAGCAGGAATAGCCAACAACTTTCTATCAATCAATTTCATCGTCGGAAGGTTATGTTCACGGTCATTGTCTTTCCAGAATTGCAATGCATCACACGCTGCTATGGGCAGTGTCAAGTATGTATCAAGTTCATGTCCTGTGTCATTACTGTCGGCGTTAGACAATGAAGTGGCAGCTGTTTTAAAGTCTGCCAGCAAATCATAAAATTCAGGGTCAGCTTTATTCTTCTTTGAAGGAGGCAGCTGATCTGAATAACTGCATTCACTAAAGCTGTTTATATCTGAGTCCGTTCGTAACACCTGATTTAGTGAAGAAGAAATAATTTTGTCCACCATACTACGCATCTCTGAATAAACAAAATTGCGATCATCTGTGTTGACAAAAGACAAGTATTTGTAAGAAGGAACAATAAGTGTTGATAGCTTGTGCTATCAACACTTATTGTTCCTTCTTGTTGTAAGGATGAATAATATACTTGTTATTCAAGCTGGACAGGAAAGCTGCCTTCAAATCACGCATACAGTCGCTGTCTGATCTTACGACTGACCGAAGACAAAAAAGCATTGGCCATACATCAGGGGACGTCGGCACATTGTCATGTAACAATTATACAGTAGCCAAGTGAAAGGGATGCAAAAGTTCTACGTCATGCAACAATTTTTCATTAGCGTTGTTCAGTTGCAAAAGTTTATCAAACTGCTTTGAATCAGCAAGAATCGACTTGTCTCAACGAGTCGCAACATTCTGTTTGAGAGTGTGATTTAGTTCCTGGTTATTCCCAATATGTTTAAAGCAGCCCATCATTTACTTTGAAGTCTTGATCATTTCATGAACTAAATTAGCACCAGGGGATTTCAAAGTCTTTTCAACAGCTAAATTCAAATTATGAGCTGCACAGCTAAGTCTGACATGGTTGCGATAAGCCGACTTCATATTAGTCCCATTATCAGTCACAAATACCAAATTTTCACTTTTTATAGTCTGAGGGAAAAGTTTTTTAAGTATTTCAGTTGTCTTTGCTTTTACGGCAATGCCAGTCTTAGACTCACTAAACTCAAGCAATCAAATACACTTACTCATAAGGCAATAACTGCTGTTAATGTAATGTGCTGTAAAAGTCTGAAAAGAGTATTTTAGAATGTCATCGGTCCAGTCATCAGTTGTTATTGCGATATGTGTAACCCCATCAAGTTCGTCTTCCAGCTTTCGAACACATTTGTTGTATAACTTTGGTAGCAGTGTCTTAGACAACGTTGTTCGATCACACATAATATCCTCAAGTTGCACTGTTCCATACTTCGATCCAATATCAATCATTGTTTGAGCAAAGTGACGAAACTCATCATCCTGAACGCATGAGAATGGCTGAATGTCTTTTGCAATCATGTACAGGGCTGCACGTTAAGCATTTTCACATATGTGTTTAGGAACCTGTAAAGTATAAAGCAATAAACAATAGACATTAAATACATGGCAATACATAATGGCCTTTTTTTTGTACTACAAAAAAAATTGTATTTTTAAAATATTGCTAACAACATGTAACAAATATATTTTGCTATCAATGGCAGAACTAACAAGTGAAAAGTTAAAACGGTAAATAGAAAAAGCCAAGATCCGCTAACTATATTTACTAACCTCTGTCTTTTTAGGTAAAAAGCTTGTCATTTTTAATTGTCCAGGTTCTGAATTGATCTTATTGATGTGTGATATATTATGTCTTTGTAAAATTGTAGTATGATATATAGTATGTAATGTAGTATGTAAGTCTAGCGACAAACCTCATCCCAAACTTCAACGCAACGGAGACGTGTCCAGCATTCACTCTTTGTCCATAATGCAGGTTCTAGCGAGCCGCTCTGTCTGTTATCAATTTCTCCAACACTGTTTTAGTCCATTTACGAGTTAATTTACTGTTACTCATTATTACTAAAATATTATGAAATTATTGCAATCATTAATTACTAAGATATGAATAAAAACTCAGAACATTATATATTTCAAATGTTTTGAAACAACATTTCCATTTTGGTTAGTAATGTTATGAATTGTAGACGCGAGGTTAGAATTATTTTGTTCTATTTCCCATTAAAAATTACTTAAAATTTTAGCTTAGTTTTTAAAGAAATAATAACTTATGCTTTAAATAATTTTGATTTAAACAAATTGTTCAGAAAAAAATTTAAAAATAAAATATATATTAAAAGTAATTATTACTTACTAAAATTACTAACTCATTTTCTTGCAACACTTAGAGATAGAAAATTAGAGATAGAACAAAATAATTCTAAACTCGTGGTATGTTATGCATTAGGTTATGTATTATTTTATGTATTATGTTATGTATTGTAGTGATGTGCGAATTGCAAAATTTTCACTTTTTCAAGCCTCCATCTGGCTTGGTTAGGGTAAGGACAATTGGTTTGATTCGGTTCGTTCCCAACAGTTTTAAAGTTCAGGTTCGGTTCGGTTTGGTAACAACTAAAGTTCGGGTTCAATTTGGTTCGGTTCTGTCGTAGATAAGGTTCTAGTTCGGTTTGTTCGGTTTGGGTTCGGTACGTTTCCCAACTCTAAGTGGCATGCAAGCTATCAAAGCTATACAGCCGAAATTAAATGACGACTGTTTTGACTAGGTAGGTGCCATCTATATTGAGCGCAATTTCAACAACAAGCTATTTCATATTTTAGTTGTGATAAGTCTGGATTACAATTCGACCAAGGCAAAGTGAAAATCGCATGCAAAAAAGGAACCAGAAATAAATAAAAAAGAGCTTTAAACAACGACAACAAAAATGACTACTTTTTGACATGTTGTCAAAATAGTAGTCATTTATATGATTATTGAAATTATTTGCCACATCAAGTAGTTTACAAAGGAAAACATAATGAAGTAGAACAAGAATCAAAAAAAAAAAAAAAACTAGACAAAAAAGCTGCCGAAAAAATATCTAGAGAGCAAAAGAAAAATTAAAAAACGAAAGAAGAAAAAAAAAAGAAACGAAAAAAAACTTTTGAAAGCAAGTCAGCCATCTAAATCAAGCAAAAAAAAAAAAAAAAAACGAAACAAAGATTAGAGACTCAGAGAATATTATTCCGATAGAAGAACCCGTTTGTTCATGTTATTCTTGTGGTTTTCATTGGGTTAGTAGCACAGATGCTCTATAGCTTACATGCGAATAGTGTGCTAGTTAATCTTGCGTCGCTTGTGTGATTGATTATCATCTTTATTTAGAATTTATATGTATGGAATGCCTCTAGAATATTTTTTGCCATAACATAATTATAAACAATTCCATGTAGGTAAAATATTTATAACAGTTTTGTTAATTAGTTTTGTTTATATTTTAGATTAATTAGATTTTATGCGCGTATTTCTTCTATTTTGTATACATCCAGGAATTAGGTTCACAATACCCTAAATCCGGATAAAACAAGTTTTTTTAAAACTTAAATTTTTTGAAACTTAAAATTAAAAAAATATTTTTATTTTATTTTGTTTTGTTGTTGTTTTTATGTCGTTATAGTAGGAGAGAATTAGTGAAAAATAGGGTGTAAAGCTGAAATTTTGCAGAGAGAAAGTAGACAGTCTTTGGATGAGCGAAAACAAAGCCCCGTTGATTGCGGTACGGGAACATCCCTTTTGGGGCAATTTAGGGTTAAAAATATGGTCAATTTTGACAGCACCAAAATATCATAAACTATATACCGTTGGATAGAAAATTTTATGCTGACTAATATTTGTATAGAAACTATGACTCGAAAACAATTATTTTTTAAGTTATTAACGTTTGAAAAGTGTAAAAGTCTTTTAAATACTATATTTTTTTGTTTTCAAAACATAATAAGTTTTTTCTGTGCGTAACTTTAAATTGAAAAAAAAAAAGTGAAAAGACATACATTCTTTTAAAAGAACAATAAGACTTTAATGTAAATTTCTTTAAAATGTTCATGTCCGATATTTTACTTTTTTCAAAACAAATCATCAAATAAATTTCTCTCGTATTCAATCTCATCACTTGAATCTTCTTTATTTTCAAAATCCTTAAAAAGTAAAACAATCGTATCACAAAAACAACTAATATATTTTAAGAAAATGATGTGCATATAATATATTGAAAAAATAAAATTTACTGTTTTATTACTGTAGTCTTGTCCGTGACAGTCACCGTATGCAGACATTTTATTCCGTTTTTCCTGCAAGAACCCATATTAGTTCCGCGCATATTTCTTAACAAAGTTTTACATTCACAGCGAATCACTTTTAATATATTGGGTGGTGCCACATCTTTGTCTGATGGTATTGGAAGAAGAAACCATTATCTAATTTCCATCTCCATTCCTTTAGATCCAAGTTGAAAGATTCATCCAGCATTTTCCATTCAATAACCTGGAGATGACCTTTAAGACCATGAAAATAAGCAGTACAATCTGTGGGTAGTAACTTTTCTGGCCTAATAATTCCATCACAAACCATTTGTTTATATTTCAAATATCTAAGAAGTAATACTATTTAATAAATTATTAAAAAATTACAAAAAATTAAAACTAAACGTTCAGATAACTACCGCATTTTCCTTGACGAAGATTCTGTACTTTCACCAAAAAGTTCAATGAGAGTCTTTACGGCAGATTCTCCAATTTCTTTTTTGATTGCCCAGTAATCCGAAATAATTTCAGTTACTGATTGTATACTATTCGATTTTTGCAGTAATTTTAAAAAACTAAGGGTGGAATGCAAGAAGCGAACTTGAGTCAAGTTTGACTTGAACTTTACATTGTAACCAATAGCGGCAGAGTATTTTTTGAGGGGAAAACCCATACTCTACCGCTATTGATTACAATGTAAAGTTCAAGTCGAACTTGGCTCAAGTTCGCTTTTTGTATTCCATCCTAAGTTTTCCTTTTCCCAGTATTGAAGATGTCGAGTCACATCCTGACCATGCATGAACAAATAACAGATGTTCTCTAAAATCTATTACTCGAGATTGAGGATCTTTTATACTCTAAAGTTTTTACTTGCATTCATGATTAAAAATCTTATTTTATTCATCTTACCAATGAGACATTGGCATCAATGTTATATCCGTATCATTGGAAACAACAATGCATGGCGAAGTTTCTTATGCAACTTCCAACAATTTAGAGGCAATTTTTGTCTTAGCATCCCCTTTGCAAATATATACCTCTTGGTCGTCGCGTTTAAGATAATCTGACAGTAAAATTAATTGTGCTTTGTTATGTGAATTTGGTAGAAAACGCTTTTGTGAGTACGGAACCTGATCATTTTCTCTTATGACAAAATTTTGGGAATAACCTTTGCATTTTGTTCTTCTGGTGTTTTCATTAGATTTAAATGAAGAACCTTTATCATAACCATCAAATATTATATAAATGGTGGCATAATTTTTTCTTATATCGCTGACGTAGATCTCAACAATTTCCATAAATCTCATACCATTGTTCCAAAGAACTCTGTGGAGTAAGGAACCTCCGTTAAGGACATATTTGCTCAAGCTAACGTTTGCACTTGATTTAATTTTGTCTTCAGGAAGAACTACTTTGCGCAAAGAGGATTTGTTTGCCTTCAGCATTAGGTTAATTTTAAATATTAATTGTGGGAGATGAGGGAGCTCATAATCAAAGCATAGTTCAACGTCATTCTCTCTTTCAGCAATTGCTGCAAACCTATTAAAAAGGAGTGTTGAATCGACACAACAATTAGTTTGTTTGTCTAGTTTTACGCTATTGGTAAAAACATCCAAAGAAAAAAACGTATTCTTTCTTTTAAACTTCGCTTCATTAAACTTAAGATCGTCGAGATAAGTTTGTTGACGAACACATATGTTCTCAATCTCGTCACAGCTGACAAGATTTTCACCATTTACTGACACAACACCCGTAGATAATGAATATAGATTTTTATCATCAATATTGAATAAATTTATTACAGCAAACCAGTCAAAAGCCAATTCACATTGTTTATAATCACATACTAATCTTTTTATACCCATTTCTTTATTGTTTTCCATAACTCCGATGTCTAATCTAGATAATTCATGCTTTGCTTCATGAACACTTGCAGAATAACAGATGTTTATTGTCCGGAGGTTGCGTACGTTTTCATCAAATCCTCAACCTCTAGTTTAACTACCGTTGCATTTTAAAAAACGCATGAGGGTCTGCTCGATTACAAGATCAGAAGATAGGCCAAATTTCAGCTTAATACAATTTTTGTCCGGGTCAACTCGTAACTCTCTCCGACTATTATACATATTTTAGTATTTTTATTGTTTCAAAACTAGTTATAATAAGTTTTTTTCTTTTTAACGTTTGTAATTAGCTCTTTTTACGGTATACGTTTATCGAAACGGAAAATTTTTTTCTTCGCTTTTTAAGGGAAAAAACTTCGAGTTATCAAAAAAAAAACTTCAATTTTCGTTTAAAGCATTCTCGGTGTAGTTAAGGCGATTTACAATTTATTGGAACTCTTTTATATGAAATTAGCATGATTTTATCAGCGTATTATGTCCAAACATGAACTTAAGATGTTATAATTTTTTTTGCTTTTGATTTTTTTAATATATAAAGAAACTTTTCTTTTTTTGTATAGTTTTCAAAACCTTTTTACTACCCGTAATAGTGAATCTAAATAAGACCATTTTGGAGTCTTTAGATCAATTCCACTCATCCGTCTTTAGATCTTTAGAGTCTTTAGATAAATTCCGCTCAGCGTCAACATAAATTTAGTTAAAATCTTTTGAAAAATTGCCTTAACTTAATATAGATCCTAGTTCTAATTGCTTCTGACGAATATTAACTATATATAATTGTCAAAATGCAATATTTCTATCAATTTCACAAAAAATACGAGAATTCCGACCAAAAAATACGAGAATTCCGATCCTAGTTCTAATCACTTTTGACGAATATTAACTATATCTAATTGTCAAAATGCAATATTTCTATCAATTTCACAAAAAATACGAGAACTCCGACCAAGAAAGATCATATAATTACGAAAAGTTGCCGATAAACAATCAGAACAGATCAGATCATTAAACTATGATGTTTATTTCACCAAAAAAGCGTATTTATTTAAAATGTTTTTCAAATTTGAACGAGCAATCGTGATCATAAGAAGATTGTTTTATTAAAAAAAGAACTTTCGATCTGGGTTTTTTCACTACAAACATGTATATTTTATGACACCACAAAATTTATCATTTAAATTTTTTTGTCTTTTCATAATACACAGACCAAATCATTTAACGGAAATATGTCGTAGTCAACAAAATATCATACAGACGCTATAATATTTCAAAACTGCATTAAACTATACCGAGTTGGAACTTCCTTGTTTCGCGCAAGTTATTTTTAAAATAGACAACAAAGATGGCTGACAAATACTACCAAAACAAAATTGCATGTATTACATTAATCAAAAAGCTCTGCTATTCATTAACAACTTTAGTATCAAAAAATACTATAAACCAATTTTGTTTATTTTTTATCAAAAAGTTCTGGTATTTATGAAAAAAAAAATACTATTATTATTTTTTGTTATTTAATATAAGTTTTTGCATTATATTTGTATGAGAAATCTAAAAAATTATTTGCTAAGTAAATAAGCAATTTGCATTTTTGAAATTTTTATTTTTTGTATAAATTAGGCTAAAGAGCATTACAGTAATCATTATACTATTAAATAATTATTATTTTATTAGAATACTATTTAGTAGCAAAGACAGATATTATTTTTTACTTCTAATTTTATAATATTTAAAAAAACAAAACAATGATATTATTTTGTAATAAATATATTAATAATATAATAAAAGTATGTAACAATACAATACAATAATTAAGCAAAGAGAGTTATGGTAGTGTCACAGTTATTGGCACCTTAACGCTATTTTTGATACTAGTTTCTGTACAAAAATTGTACCAGTGAATGAAACATTTTCAAATTTGGCACAATATTAGTTTAATACCTTGTAAATGACTTGACACATTTAATTTTTCATTTGCGCAAAAATCTAATTTATATTCACATTATATGTAAGTTGATTCGTTGTCCCGAGTTATTGGCACTTTGACTCAATTATTGGCAAGCGCGACTCAATTATTGGCATCAACTTGAATCCAGATCAAGAGAACCTAAACATCGATTATTTTTTTTCGTTTTAATTTTTTGTTTTTGTTTGTACAAGAACTAATAAGTATATCGTATATTAAATACATATATATAAAGTGTTTTATCAATTAAAACCACAAAATTAAAGAGAATTTAAAGAAATAAAGTTATTTATTTAAGTGCATTCTTGGCACGCAAATAGAAAGTTCTTTCTTTTAATAAATTTTTTTATGTTTTTCAGCCTTTTGTGCTCCTCAGATATACAGTTTAGGTGCACAGCACAATCACATGTATCACAGTTCACCCGCAACTTTGATCTTATTTCTTCATCATAATTTGCCTTGCCAAAATTACGAATCCAATTTTCATCTTCTATTGATCTATTGACTTTATTTGTTAATGTTTTTCTATACTCTTGTGTAGATAGAGCATACACTAGGCGTTTCTTTCTTTTATTTATAGGTTTATTGGAAATGGAACTTTTAGTATTTTTTTCTCTACCAACATTTAAATAACTCTTTTAAATAATAAAGGAAAGTTTTCCCTGGTGACACTGGACCGACCTAAAGAGTGATGCTCTGATGTTTTAGACTCCAAGTTAGGGTGCCTTTTTAGATATCTGTATGCCCAAGTTCTAGAAAAATTTCATTTTAAATACAGCAGGATGCGAGCTTTTATGTAATATTTCTGAAATTATTAGTTGTAAGCCATTTATTTTTAGAGGACACCCTCTTCTTGACATTTCAGTAAGCTACTTCTCACATGCATCTTCAATAAATAGTGGCAAAGTATGTACTGGTCCAGGCCTACACACTAGACTGCTTAAACCAGATAGTTTATGTTTGTAGAGTACTGCAAGGAACATTATATTTTTTTGCAGCTGGTTTGATAGACATCTCCGATTTTTTAAGTCAATCGTTCGCTCCATGCTTCTACTGTCATACTGCTTTATCTTAACTTGTCTGTTGTTAATAGAATTCTTTGATTTTTGTATTATTTAGTAATAACTTAAATATAATTAATATTGAAACAAAAGCTAAAAAAAAAAAGCTTATTTTAAAAGTTATAAACATATCCAATTAAAAATATTGCCATGCCAATGTTTGAGTTGTTGTCACAATTATTGGCACCCAAATTTAAAAAAAGAATAACTCAGGAAATTTTTATTGTAAAATAAAAATTACTGTGTTAACTTTTAAATAACATTTCATATTACCTTTGGTGCCATTTTGGACTTCTGATTATAATTATTAAATTATGGAATCAAAATAATGTTCTCATCTTCTTCAGAAACGAAAACCTTATCGAGGTTAAGGTTTTCGGCAAATTATTGTGTTTTTTTCTCACTTAAATAAAAATTTATATAACAAAATTGACAACCAGCAAAATTTTTTTGCTCAAACAGTAGACGATAGGTTACTCTGTTTATATGGCGATAATTTTTTACTTTTGAACTAGAAATAGCTATATAATTTTTTGAAAAAAATGAAAAGTGCCAATAATTGAGTCATGCCAAAAACTGTGACACTACCATATTATTTTTTACTTCTAATTTTATAATATTTAAAAAAAAAAAGAGTTCTTCGTCTGAGCAAGATTTCTATTACTTCTCGCTGTTAATGTGTTTTTCCCATTTGATGTTGTTTGACATATTAAAATTAAAATCTCTCTAGCATGGTTAGCATAACTAGAACATTTTATGGAATCATGTTGAGTGTACTGCACATTAAAAAATTACATTTTATGTTTAGTAGCCATTTTTTGCTTCATACAACCAGCTTATTTGAGTCTTACTATAATGTTTGACTGTATTAATGATTGGAATAATTTTGTATTGTCTGTGTATAATTTTTATCTTTATAATATTTTAATGATTGGAATAATTTTTGTGTTGTCTGTGTTGCCATGTTTATCTCACCTGTTGAATCATTTAATAGGTAATATATTATTACTATTAATTTTACTAATAGTATTTTGTAATTGGGCTACCTTATATTTTGTAGTTAGTTGAATATATTTAATCTCGAATAAATGTTTTAAAAATAGAGTATCCATTAATTAGAAAATTATGTTTTAATTGTTATGAATTCAAGTAAAGAGTCTTTAGATAATGCTTTTCAAAAAATGGTTATTCAGATGAAGCCTTATGTTCTGCAAAATACAAATGTAAAAGGTGAGTATATAGGCTGTTGAGTACCAGCATGGTGTTATGCAAAAAAAAAAAGTTAATATTTATGATAACGAAGCATCTCTCTGTTAAATTTGAGAATTTATGTAAAGAAACTTAAAACTTTGTTTTTTTTAGGTTTTCTCAACAGTAAATCTTAAAAATCTCATATTAAGGAGACTTTTACACCATTCTGAATCTCACCAGCTCATATTATGTGCTATGATATATTTTGATGACCAATCCTTCATTTTTACCATAAAATATAAACTATATTTTAAAAAAATTGATTAAAAAGACTGGAAAAAGTTTAGAAACCTTTTTTTTTCATTGATAAATTGGCGAAACCAAAACCCAAAGTCATTGTAGCAACTCTCCTTGCATATTATATCTATTTGTCAGTTGATGTAACAGCACTCCTTGCATGTTTTGCGGTAGTGGTGTAGTGGTAAGAGCGCTCGCTTCATAAGCGAGAGGTTCGGAGTTCGACTCCCACCACGTCCCTGGAAGTACCGCGCTCAACTTAGTTTCTCCGCGCAGCGGCCTTGCTCGGAAAGGTTCGTGTTTCGGAGTTAAAGAGTTGAGAGAGGGTTGTACCACGAATAACAACTAAAAAAAAAAAAAAAAAAAAAAAAAAAAATGAGTAGCCTCCTCGACTGTAGTAACCCCCCTCGGGCCTTGGGGAGGTGAATAATCTAAAAAAAAAAAAAAAAAAAAAAATGTTTTATCTATTTGTCAGTTGGTGTAGCTGCACTCTTTGCAAGTTCTACCTAATTGTCGGTCGATGTATGTAAACAGTAAAAAATTAAAAATAAAAACATTCAGAATGTTTATATTTATATATATATATATATATATATATATATATATATATATATATATATATATATATATATATATATATATATATATATATATATATATATATATATGTATATATATATATATATATATATATATATATATATATATATATATATATATATATATATATATATATATATTAGTATATATATGTATATATATATATATATATATATATATATATATTATATATATATATATATATATATATATATATGTATGTATGTATATATAACTAAATATCTAAAAACAACAGCAAAAGAACAAACATATTTAAGAAAATTAAAAAAAACAAAAATAATTTATATGTACAGTAATTTTGTTTTATGTAATTTTGTTAAATAAGTTTGTTTTATTGCTGTTGTTTTTAGTTTTTGTATTGGATTTTTTTTAACTGCTACTTTTTTTGTTTAGAAAGTCGTTTTATAAGAGCTTGGATTAAAAAACTTTGTAATGAAGCTATATACTCAATTGCAGAAAGGTAATACATGTTTATTGATATATGTGTAAGTATGATGACAGAACTCTATTTCATTTCCTGTAACTTTAAGGGTTCATTAAGGCTTTATCTTTGGCCCTATACTTTTTTTAATTTACATTAAAGATCTAACAGAAATTCTCACATCTAAGGTGGGATTGTTGCTGATGATACTACCAATTACTCTTGTCTTGATAAGAAGCCAACTCTCTCTGATTGCTTGAAGGGGGTATTTCAGCTTGATAAACACCTCAGTTCTGCTACGGCATGGGGCTCTCAGTGGCTGTTGAGCGTTAATTCAGATAAAACTCAATTTTTTTCAGCTAATTGTTATCAGAATAATTTAGATCTTTCTATATTTATGAATGGGAATATACTCAATGGATCATCAACCCTTCATCTTCTAGGATTAACTCGTACTTCCCATCTTTCTTGGAAACCATATATCAAATCGATTGCAAATCTAGCATCTCTTTATCATGCTTGCCACTTTATTACTCAGGATTCTATCCTTTATCTCTATAAATCTGAAATCCATCCTTGTATGGAGTGCTGTTGCCATATCTTGGGAGGATCTTCCAATGATGCACTTTCTTTGTTTAAAAAAGGTGCAAAAATACATTTTAAACATAGTTGGACCTGAAAGCTAGAATCTCTTGTGCCATCTACTACTGTGGCATCTTTTACTGTGGCTGTTCCTATGTGCTCTAAATATTCTTATTCTTCTAGTTTTTTTCCTTGAACATCAGTCCTCTGGAATTTACTTCCTTCATTTTGTTTTTCTGATTCATATAAGTTGCAATCTTTTAAGTCATTTGTTAATCGTTATCTTGCTCCATAAATTTTATCTTTTCTCTTCCAGTAACTTAACTCTAATAGTGGTTGCTTGCAACCTTGTTGGTAGTAAAATTGTTTTGAAAAAAAACCTTTTTGCTTGCGATTTTGCATGATTTACAAAAATAGGTAAATCATTTTTTGTGTGTGTGTCCAACTACTTTTTAGACTTGTTAAAATGCATTTTCTCTATGGTTTGAATTAAATTTTTTCATTTTCTTGTACTTTTTTTTAATAATTGTATTATTTAAATTTTATAATAGTTAGTTAATTTGAAAGTTTTTTTTTTGTGTTCAATAATTTTTTTAATAATTTTTTTGAAGGAAAAATCGTAATCTTTATGCATTATTGCTGTTAACAATGTTGCATGATGGTAGTCTAGATGAACCATTCACAACACTACCTACAGATGGAGTGCTTCCAACTATACCTGCTTATATTGTATTTTTTATATTTAAATTCGTAGTATTTTTAAAATGTAAAACTCTTTATATATGTGTGTTTATATATATATATATATATATATATATATATATATATATATATATATATATATATATATATATATATATATATATATATATATATATATATATGTATGCACATATATAAACCATATTATCCACCCAATAATATCATAGAACCATTATATCCACCTTACTTCTAAAAACTATTTGTATACTGTATAGTAAATGTGTTTATTACTGGAAAATGTTTTTATTTGAAAAACAACCTACTTGAACATAAAAGAATAAAGTCCTATTAAACATATTCTAGTACTTTGTATGACACTTCAAACATTTAAAATGGCTCTTATTCTTCAGGGCTTTTAGGTAACATAATACTCACAATAATCAGACATTATTTTACGATACCACATTTTTATTGTGACTTTTCTCAGATCTGCCAGAGAGGTTGGGTTCAGCTTTCAATTTTACTGTGAGTATTTAATGGGTTTTAAATTGAAACCCACATCAAACACTATATACAGGGTAAGATGATTAATTTCATTTTCATAGTGGTTTGTCAACTTTTTTCCTGATTGCAAATTGCCCTATTGTGCATATTAATACGAAACTTTCTTATTTTAAACCATTTAGAAGCATTAACTTTTAAATTTTTGTTGAAAAAAGCCTGTCTCACTTTTTGTAAAAAGCGTAAACTAGATAAACTATTTTCAGTGATTGCATCCGAAATCAAAATTGCTGGACATTCTTAAGAAAAAGTTTAACATATCGGTTCTGCATGATTGCAGTGTGATTTTGGTGGCCAGCAAATATTGGCTCTGCATCCTGCAAACTACTTAACTTGCGCTTCATCTGAAAACATGACACCTTGACGTTGACACCATGACACCTTGCCCCATTTTAACAGTCAAATCCTTGTGTTCTTTGCAAAACTTGAGGCAATCACAAATACTTTTTTGAGAAAAGCATGGCTTTAATGCAACACAATATGATTAAAGATTAAAGTCCTTGGCCTGGCAAATAACACAGCATAAAAGCAAAAAGTATCAGCTACTCACTTAAGTAGACTTATTTGGAGTAGAAAACAACTTTTATCCTCTAAGCTTCCTACTACAAGGGAGTTTTTAAGATTTTAAGAAAGACAAGTGATCAGGTATCAGCAATCTAAGAGAGATAAGTGATCAGGTATCAGCAATCTAAGAGAGATAAGTGATCAGATTAAAAGACAAAATATTGTTGATAAACACTGGTATGACATGGTCATATATCAAGATTTTCCTAAGAGAGATAATTGATCAGATTAAAAGAAAAAACACCAAAATTTGACAAGCTTGTATACATTTTTTCATGTAAATGTAAAATAATGTTTTGTTCATTGTATGTTTGTAGCCATGATTGTAAAAATCTGGCGCATGTTAAATACATGTGTGGAAAAATATAAAATTCCTTTATTAAAAGCTTTATCAAGTCGCAGAGAAATAAATTTGGAAGTTTTGTACATGTTGGTGGAGTTGACACAAGAAAAGCAACAACAACAAAAAAGTTATAAAAAGAAATAAGGAGTCAGAAAGAAACCAAATAAATATAAAAGAAGAGAAGATCAATCATGATATTTTTGATGATTATAATAGTAAATACCAGATGGAATGGGGAGAAAGAAAGTTGAGAAAAAGATCAGTTTGGATTGTGCGTTAGAGTTAAGGCACTTTGTTATAAATTTGTATGGCCCAACAAAGTGTGAAAATAAGTAATCTGGACCACTTGGGAAAATATTGAATGCAGTAAAAGATCTCTAAATCAATCCTAGTTTCCTAGTAATATGGCTTAATAATTTATCTCAGCAGTTAGCAATTGTAGAGGTAGAACCTGTTTGCCTTAACAGATAGTTCACAATGTAAGAATATAAGTTTCTCTGCATGAGTAATCTGGTATCAATCTTCAAAATTTTCATTATTATTTTTTTAATCTAATTCACTTCCAACAACGCTGCAAGCTATTAAGTTGGGTGTTACTAGAAAACAAAGAATTGAGTTCAATAGCAAGGAAAATAGACATAAAAAGTTGTAGGTTGTTTGTGGTAGGAAAACTTATATAAAAAGTTGTAGGTTGTTTGAGTTGTAGGTTAAAAAGTTGTAGGTTGTTTGTGTTAGGAAAACATGAAGATAGGAGAGAGTTACAAAGTGCGGGGAAAGTACTATGAATATAAGTTTTTAGAGTATGATGGGTCATAAACAGGTAAAAGATGCAACTTTGCTGAATGACAAGTCAATTGAGAGTTTTGGTTAATTAGGCTAGAGATAATAGCTCCTTTGAGAAGCCAATATAGTATTTGTAGAAAAGAGAAAAAAATGCAACCTTATGAGAGAGAGGCTCAAGCTTTGCAGATACAGCAGTTCCAAATATGTTTTCAATTTTGCATATATGGTTTTTTTAAGAAGTCAGTAGTAAATGATAATTCAAAAAGATGTAAAGAAGCAAACTCAGTGAAAGGGTTGCCATTTACTAATATAGGAATGTTGACAATAATCACTAACATTATACTAATGTTAGTGATTATTGCCATAGGCATCAAAGAACATGTGATGTTAACATTGATGCTAAAAAATCTTTTTGGCCTCATTGATTTGAGTTATAATGTAACAGTGCCATCTTTGACATGCAATTTTACATCTGCTGCTAATAAAAATTTTATTAACAGTCTTATGGTTATTCTCTAATGGAGTTCTTATCCACCATCAGCCGAAAGGTGTGTACAGTTGGTTACAAATGCTGCATGGTATGTCTAGTAGAAAGAAAAGTAGCTTGCATTAGAGCTCAATTTATTAGCAGAGAGATGATCTTAACTAATAGAAGCAAAAAAGATCCAATTGACCTTTAAATTTTATTTTCAGAGCATTTTTTTTTTACATTTTTGTTCTTTGTTATATGAAGCAATCTGTTGTTTGAATATTTAAAGTATACTTATATATTTTATATTACTATACATTTAGAAACCATTTAATATTTATTAAAGTACTTTATTATTTCTAAGAACTATTTGTTGTCATATAATGTTTTATCTTTGTATAGAAACAAATGTGAGCCTTATCCTAAAATAAATTTATTTAAGAAGGAAGTTCATCTTTTTGAGGGTTAAAAAATTTTTTTCTATTGAAGATATGTCTAAAAGAATTAAAGTCCTTTATAAATACTGCTTTTAAAAATTTCCTTTTCCTAGCCAAAGTTTAAGTCTAAGTTTTTAATTTAAAGTGCAGCCAACTGAATTTTAAGGGTTTTTTTTAAAGAGTTTTTCTTCATCTTTATGGCAGCATTTTTTAGTTCTTGCAATAAGTCTCAAATAGTAATAGAATACTTGGAAAAAAATTTAATATTGAAAAAAAAATTTTCTTTTTCTAGACAAAATAAGTTCTTCAAAACCACAGAGCATTTAGCTATGGGTGCACATTTAATCTTAAATAACCTAGTGGGTAGATGGAGTCCGTAAAATTTTAAGTTGTATTATTTTAAAATGGCAATTCATTAATAAAGTTTAAACAGTTATGTTTTTTACATGTTTTTAACACTATATAAAAATAATTTTACATATACATTAATTATACATATACAATAATTTTACATTACATATTTTATACATTACTTTTTATACATTTTTTATACATTTGAACAGTTATGATTAGAATCAATCATAACAATTTATTTAAATAGCAAATCTATCTAGCTAATAGAAAACTGTGACTATGGAGTTAACAATTTATTTAAATAGCAAATCTATCTAGCTAATAGAAAACTGTGACTATGGAGTTAACAATTTATTTAAATAGCAAATCTATCTAGCTAATAGAAAACTGTGACTATGGAGTTAACAATTTATTTAAATAGCAAATCTATCTAGCTAATAGAAAACTGTGACTATGGAGTTAACAATTTATTTAAATAGTAAATCTATCTAATCAATAAAAATAAATGACTTGGCAAGATCAGACAGTCTGAAAATGTATTATTAATTGTTGATTTCAAAATAACCATTACATAACAAATGTGTTCCCGCCATATTAAGTTTTAAGGTTCAATTTATTTTAAGACAAAGAAAAAAAAAAATTAAAGGAAAAAACAGCAACAATAAGAAAAGCACTTTTTGTTGTTGCTATTTGTAATAAATACCTTTCACACATAAATACTGCTTTTATAAATCTTAACATTCTGTTGTTGTGTATAAAAACAGCTGTTCCAAGATGAAAATATCTGTGACATTTCATAGTCATAAGTTCTGATGTTATTTTTGTTATTGTTATTTGTTGATGTAATGTTATGCATGTATTAACTTTTTTATCATTTTTATTTTGATCTATACATTCTGAATTTATAGGTTGATCATCTTAATTCAATTGATGTTAATAAAAAGGTAAGTGTTTTTTATCATTTATTTTTTGTTGTTACTTAGTTATAACAGACTATAAATTTAGATATAAAAGAGGAAATTCTATTTTAATTTTTTTAACTGCTTTTGAATACATTTTTCAGAAATTGTTATTTATTTTTATTAGAAAATAGGTCTTGAACCAAGCTGGCTTCATGAAGATTCCCTTCTACAAGGTTAAAAACTATTGGAATTTGAAGCCCTAACTTTAAAAATAGTTGATTTTTTACTACACTCTATTTAGATATATTATAATCACAGCTATTTTTTAGCAATTTTTAATTATAATATAATTCAACTGAAACTAATTACAATAAATGCAAGTTTTTACATATAAAATGTCTTTGATATCATAATTATAATTAATGTAACGTCATTATGACATTATGTTATTTATATTTATTTCATAGCCTGCCTAAAGAATATATTCTTATATTCCACAATATCTTTATAAAGAGTTATCATGAATACAAAAAACCTGAATATTAACAAGCAGTTACATTATGGATGGAAATAGCAAAAAAAAAAATTCAAACTGAGAAACTTGTTATATCTGCACAAACAAGATCAGAATTTAAGCACTTATTTGCCATGCCGCTTTATTCGAAAGACGTTTGAAAAGTTTTAAATTTGTCATAAACACTAGATTTCAAAGTGAAATCTAATGTTTTTGACAAATTTCATTAAAATTCATCAGAAACAAAGTTTGGAAAGTACCTTCAAATGATTGGCAGCAGATTTTTGGTGAACCTGAGAAAAATATAGTGTTCATAATAAACTATCATGATCAAGGTTTAATTTTAATAAAGTTAATGAAGCAATATCATATTTTTGACTGCAATGTCAAAAAGTCTAATCATATATATAATTTAATATAAAATTTTTATAAAATTTTAAACAAACTTTTAGACAAAATTTTTAAATAATGTATCTTTGTTAAAAAAAAAATTCTTTTGCTTTAAATGAGATTATTATTCTTTCTAATGGCCAGCATTTTATAAAGAGTTTTCAGAACAGAACTGCTCTTTATAATTTGCACTAACCCACCATTAATTAAACAAACTTAAAAAGCTTACAGCACAACAGTAAAGTTAATTTCAAACTATTTCAGCTATTATACTTTCATTAAACAAATAAAAAACAATTTTTTTTAAGCCTCAGTATAGCTTGTTTAACCTTAACAACTGGGTGTCTGCCAGATCAGGGAAAAGTTAGGGGATCCAGATATCTGCAAAAAAAAATCAGAGAATAGTTAGGGAGATTGCCTAAAATTTTGAAAAATCAGAAAGAAATAAGGAAAAGTTGCTCTTCATCAACTTACATAACTTAAGTAGATAATATACTATACTTAATAAAAAAACTTTTTTCAGCAGAAATAAATAATAAATTTCAGTTTTATGAACTTTTCTTGATAGTTTTATTGTGGATTGTAATAATGTTTATATTTTTGCAATTGAAGAGGATTTTTCTAAAAGAATCTAAGTTTAATACTTTTGAAGTTGAGTTTGAGTAAATTAAATCTGGGAAAACAGGTAGTGGATCAAGGAAATATCAGGGGAAAATCAAGAAAATCCACCTTAAAATATTGGGAGACACCCTGAACAAGAGCACTTTATTTGTAAGTTTAGAGTATAACGCAAATAAGAATTAAAGTCTAAAGTAAATTCATCTAAACTTGAGTCTTTGTCATGTAGGACCATGAAATAGTTAAAATATTTTTTCACTTTTAATGTCATATTAAACTAAAATAGAGGAAGCATTTTGTGACATCAGACATCTTGTGACATATTGAGTAATATATATTATTTTGCACATTTTATTGCATCAGTATTACCAGAATTTATTTTATTTTTAAAGGAAGTAATGGATGCAAAAATTCATGTAGCATAACACAACAAAAATGCATATTAATTTACATTTGCAAACTGCACTGGATTTTTCTTATATTTTATTCTTTTAAGTTATTCAACGTAAAGAAATATTTTTTTGCTTGACTCTGTAAGTTGACTTGATTCTGTATGTTGAAAGTTTTTAGACAAATAGTATAAAAACTTTGAGACATACAAGAAACACATATGATCACTACAAAATGACTGGGGTAATGGAAATGAACAACAAAGCTTTATGTGTAAGCTCTTATCAACTTTGGAATCAATAACTCAATCGACATTTTGTATAATAAAACATGATAGTTATGGATCAGTAATAAAATTTAATTCATTTTTTAAAACATTTTCTGCATTGATCATTGTATTAAATATGTTTTTTTTTTAATTTTTTTTACATGCACAGCTTGAATTAATGCAAAAAAATCAAAAAAATTTAAATTTATTTCCAACCCTCCTCTCCTTTCTCCCCTTTTTGCAAACAACTAAGTGGGTTTGCTTTAGTACAAAATTGTTTTGTTTTTTTTGTATAATAGTTTGTACTTGTAATTTTTGTAACAATTAGTCATATCTCATAATATTCTCATTAGGCAGAGTTTAAAATAGTTTAATTTACTGTTAAATTTTACTGCTTAAGTTATAATAATTTCAGATTTACTTAACATGATACTTCAAAAAGTAAAAGTAAAAACACTATATTACAGTGTTTAAACAACTGTTATAAAAAGCTGTTTACCCCATTTATACTGATGATAAAACATATTTTATTTATGAAGCGTATAAATTTTTTACCATAAAAAGCTACATAATACAATAATAAAACAATACTGCAAAGTTCTTTTTTTTTATTGCTGTTTTATGCAATTTATATCAATAAAAATATAAAATGCATTTATAATGAAAAGAGTTAAATTAATAGAGTTATTCTAATTGATAAATTAAAATTGATGAAAATATTAGCATTGTACAACTTTAAACTTAATACTTTTGCAAAAACGTGCTCTGTATACAGTATGCAAAAAAAATAATTATACGCTTGAAAAAAAATCATAATTTTAAAGATTGCATCTTAAGTATGAGTTGTTTGCTAAAATATTTTAAAATTTTTTTTAGATATTTTGTCAAGTATTGTTTTAAGAATTTATTTGTTTATTAGTGAATTAATTGCTTTTCAAACCTATTGAGTCTTACACAATTGATCTAGTGATTCTTAAAATTGACTGCAAAAGAAATAGTTGTACAAAAATAATGTCAAATTGATCAAGTTCCATGGAAATTAGTATCGAGTGGGGCCTCCTTTGGCCTTGATGGCCTCAGCTAGATGATTTGGCATTGAGTTGACCAAATTTGGGTCTCTTCTGTTGTTATATTATCCCATGTGCTCATTATAGCATCTTTAGTTGTCATTGCATCTAAATGCTCGGTCGCCAATTTTTCTGTCCAAAATATACCACAAATTTTCTATTATTCAAGTCCGCCCTTTGAGACGGCCATTCAAAAACATTTATATTATTTGTATCTTGTAAACTTTTCTTAGCGGTATGTTTTGGATTATTTATTGATGCATTATTTGATGATGCTTAAGAATGACATAACTTTTTTGGTTTTTGGGTTGTAACAATTTTTTTAATTTTTAGAATAAATTTATACCAATATAAAGATGAAATATTTTCAAAGCCAAACAAATAAATATTCATAACCCAATTAATGCATCCAATAGTCCAAATCAGAAATTTTGATATATTATCAAAATTTTTGAAATGTGATTTGGACCATCGGATGCATTTTTGAACTATTGGATGCATTAATTGGGTTATGATTATTAATTTGTTTGGCTTTCAAGTAAAAATGTGACTTTTCTCTGGATTTTATACTTGTTTTGATTTAGTTTAAAGGTAAATATACTATGATGTACTTTATTCATTAAGTAAATCATGCTAAATTTAACTTTGATATAGAAGTAGGATATTATTGGTTTCAACTCAGAGATTTAAAGGAATTAAAATTCAAAAATGCTTTTTATTGAATAAAAATCTCCATGCAGAAGAGAATATATATATATATATATATATATATATATATATATATATATATATATATATATATATATATATATATATATATATATATATATAAATATATATATATATATATATACATATATATGGGCAATTCTGCGAGAAAGAGGGAGAAAAAAAAAAGCAAAATAGTTCTGAAAACACATACTAAACTCTATAGCTCTTTTTTTAACAATTTAAAAATACTTTTAAGCAAAAAAGTTATTGAAAAAAATCATTTATATCATATCATAGCAGGGTTTTAAAGTTGTAAATGTTGTATAAACATGTTTTGACGCCTATTTACAGTCTTGTTGTGTAGCATTAAAAATTGTATCATATATCCATAGTTAATAACTTTGATAATGTTATAGTGCATTTTTTAAACATAATATATATGGTTGTTAATAATCATTTATTCTTTTTTTGTTACATCATTGGCTGGGTCATTTTATTTGTTGTTTTCAAGCAAATTTTTTGTTACGACTGTCGCGACAAAAAAAACATTAAAGTGCTTGTAAAACTTCAAGTAAAAACTATTAAACTGAGCATATAATAACATCAATATATGCTAAAAATACGCACTAAATGATTTTTTTTTTACCATGTTGTATGCTGCATCAAGTCTGACAAAGTTGCTTCATTCAGAAGTTGTAAAAAGTAAGCTTTAAGAGCGTCATGCTACCTAGAGTTAATTTTTGAAAAAAAGTTAAAGACTTTAATGATATTTTAATTATATGATAGTATTTCATATTTCTGGAATGTTTCAAGTCATTTTCATTTTCGGTTCATTTTTAATAGCTTAAAGGGTGTCAAATGTTTGGACAGTCATTCTTGCAGAATTGCCCATATAAATATATATATATATATATATATATACATATATATATATATATATATATATATATATATATATATATATATATATATATATATATATATATATATATATATATATATATGAATATGTATATGTAGATATTATATTTGTATACTATATTATATTATATATTTGTATACTATATTATATTATATATTTGTATATTATAATATATTATATTTGTCATATTTTTATTCAAACACAAATACTGAACTCTTTTTTTTTTGGGGGGTAAATGCAGACTAGACTGTATACTTTAAATAGGGTATGTTTTTTTTACAGATTCACTATTATCTATTGAAAACAATTTGTTAGTTTACAAAGATATTTTTTCACCACAGAAACGAGAAAGGTATGAAAACTAGCAGTTGAATTTTAAAAATTGTTTTTATTTGTGTTTGTGATGTGACTGTAAGTATGTGTGTCAATGCCGATATTTGACTGAGGCAGAATTTGATTAAGTATAGTCATGGTTATGAATCAAAAACTCGAGAAAAGAGCACTCCAGAAGACATTTATTCACACGTCTTAAATTTAAAATAAAATTAAATAATTGTTTTATGAATTGTTACTTTATTCTTTATTTATTTATATAATTAAAATATTTTTTTTTATGATCAATATGTTTTTATACTTAAAAAATAGAAAAAATCAGCAATTCACTATTAACTTTATTAAAATTCAAGATCGCAAAATTGAAGGGTCTTTTTAAATTATTAAAATTCAAGATCGAAAATCCCTTCAGACCATTCCAATCGATTAAATCAACCTCTGTTGAGATATACTAGATCAATATAAGTACATTAGCATAATTAAAGGATGTTGCACTCCACAAAGGTGAAGCTATCAACAAAATGTTTCAAAAATATACTGTTTTTACAGCTCTGACTTATGGCTTTAATGGGCAGATTTCAATTGAAATTTAAAAATTAACCAATAAGATGATATTTCATTTATATATTTCAAATATATATTATTATATAATTAGATCGAAATATTTTATAGATAAAGTTTTTTCTGTAAATAATTGTTACTATGAAACTGGTTTCATAGTAACTATTAAAACTATAACTGAATTTTTTAACTTAACGGTTTCAATGATTATGATAAATCTTTTAGATTTATGTTATCCAGTCATTTTTTGCTGAAAAAAAATCAACTGAATGAAAATGTTAAACAAGCTGGAGTGTTCAAGTCAAAGTTTTCCAATACTAATAATGAAAATGAATCACATTCTTTTTTGGATGAAGACTTGGAAATAAATAATATTAAAACTGAATATCATGTCAGAAACATAAAGAAAAGCTCTAAAATCAATGCTTTGCATAAAACTGAGGTTTTTAATATTTTCAATTTTTATGTGTTATACTTGTTCTTTATACTTTACTTGTAATACTTATTCTTTATTGATTGTTTTATAATAACAACTTATATGGTGATGAGTATTAGGGGTATTCAAAAGTTAGGTCATGGAAAAAATTTCACTAACAAATAGGCAATTTTTTGCGGACTATAATAAAAAAACAAAAAACTGTTGTTGTTGTTTTTTTTTATTATTTTTTTACCTCGCGCTTTTTTTTATAGATTGCATAATATAACGAGAAATAAATAAAAAAACTGGATACTATTTTAACAAATGAATGTTTATGTTATATAAAAGATATATACAAAAAATTATCATTGTAGGTTAGTTTTGATACTTTGCGCTAGACCTATAAAAATGTTGACCTGTTTTACTCGTTGCAACCAAACAATCAATTAAATCCATAATTTTTTGACGGTGGGTCTTCTAATGTAGATAGAACTTTGATTTTTTTTATGTATACTTAAATTCTTTATAGAAACATAATAATCAACAGTGTATTTTGATTACCCGCCTTAAAAAAAAAAGAAAGGAGGGGGAACCCACCCTTGTCAATTTTTTTTTCAATACTATAATATACAAATAATAGTAAAAGTTTATTAAACAAAAATTACAAAATTCAACAAAATATAGTTAACTAGCTGTAATTAGCAGCCTCATGGTCGCAAAACAGTTGTTCTATGGCATCAACATCAGGAAACAAATAAGTGCTGCTATCTGATTCAGTGTCCATTTTACAGGATCTGAATACATTTATGCCTTCTATTTCAGGAAACTCTTTCAAAAGCTGAGCTGGTGTTTTCTACTCAGCTGATTTACGGTAGGCAGCTTTGGTCTTTAAGGATTGTACGGTCCAGTTGTTTTTGAATTTGAGCAGCTTTTGCAGCTTATGCTCAGACTTAACTTGACACACTGTTTCCTGTACCAGCTTTACAGCCCTCTCACTACAATCATTGACGACAGATAAGTTTTTGACGTACGACTGGAACTCTAAATAATCAGAATCGATATTCCAGGAGCTAGCTAGATAAATCATCCATTTGGACTTGGTTTTGTCATGCCCTAAAATCTCAAAAATAAGCCACGATTCAGCAGTGATCAAGTCAACTAGTTCTGGCCGCTTATCAAGTACAGACATGTCTTTTATTTCAGGCAAGAAACCTTTATTGTTATGTCTATCCATGTCATAATCATTTGGTATGGGTATTTTATAGAGATTTTTGGCGATCCTCTCCTTTTCTTGTTCAGTAATTGAATCATCTGAATTTGCCAGCACAATTGGAACAACAGTTGGATCCAGGTACCAGCTATGGTTTCCTCATGATTTAAAAACTACACTTGCAGAAGGTTCATCCTCAACATACCTGGACATCTTCCAAACAGAATTCAAGTCCTGATAAAGAAAAAATGATATATTTTTGTAATTTTTTAAATTTACAGTTAATGCATGAAATTTAGTAATAGTAAATTTATATTTAAACTTAATGCTTGTACTTTGTTTAAATACCTGTAATGGAGCAATGTCTGGCTTCTCATTAGTCAGAAACTTTGGTGCATAGAAGATAGCAATAAACTTGCCCATCCTGGTGATGAGAGCTGAATCCAGATCTATATGGTTTTGCACAAAATCTTTAAGAAGGAGAATTTTCATGTAATAAATACCTTTGGCCATGAATCTGGCATGATGCATAGCACCAGGTTTCTTAAATTTGCAGAAAATGCTTGGGTTCAGGTACATAAGACATAATTCTGCCAGCTCATGGTAGTCATCTCTCTTCTTACCAGTCTAAAAGTTTATTATGTTTTTATTGAATGTTTCCTAAATCTAAATGCTATTACGCAATGAAAAAAATGCTTCTAAAAATAATTACATAGAGTTTTAATAAATGTCTGCTTACGATATTTTTAAACTAACCTCTGAGTTTTTACTATCTCCATAAGTTGGTTCTTTGCTTCAATGGCTTCTAGCCAAGTTCCACAAACAGATTTCCATTCAAACCTATTTAGCTGCCAACTTTCAGTATCAATGGAATGCCATTGTTTATGAAGCAATTTAAAAAGAGGGTTTTCAAGACCAACAGTGACCTTGCAACCAATAGCCTTTTCGAAATGATTGATGTGGACCTCTTCTATATGGTGACAGCAGGCCAACATCAGTAAGGACTTGCCAAGGTCAGATCTCAATCTTAAAAGTACAAAGCGTTCTTACATTTCATATTTACCACAGTCAAATTGTTATCAATATTTCTGTAGCCTTACATAATTGTTATAGTACTTAAAAAATTCAAACAACAAAGTTTGTAATAAGATTTTAAAAGTATATTCTTATTTTTATTTACCTGTATATAGCTCCACACAATTTTCCAGTATTGCTGCTGGTAGTGTCAAAGCATAAAGAGTGTACATTGTCGGCTATGTCCATCTCCTTCAGAAGTTCACTGATTGCATTAAACTGGTTTAGGCCAGTGCCAGATTCAATACCTGGTGCACCTAGAAGATAATTCTTACCATTAAAACTTACAAGTACACAGATCCTGTCCTTTGCTTTGTCACAGTGCTAAGGTATTAAATCCTTTATTATTTTCCCATCAAAATGTAGTTCAAGCTTGCCATCTTTGTGGTTAATATGATACTGCAATAATTTTTTTAACTTTTCAAAATCTTCATTAAATATCTTATTTTTCATTCTATATACACTTGAATATGAAAGAGGCAGCTTATCTGGATTACCTCCCCCTTCAATAACCAACTTTGTTAGAGTAGCAGTGATTTTATTGGCAGATATGTTGGCTCCCAGAGCTGTTCTCATTGTGTTATGTATGGTGTCTTTGCTAACGTCAATTTGTTGAGATTGAGAGTTTAATGTGTTTTTGTTTTTTGACAGGACTAGGCTAATATTCACTGCCACTTGAACTGAGTGTGTCAGATGAATTTGAAGTATTAAGTACATAATCCTGACCATCTAAAATAAAAGGTAGTCTATTAGTCACTCTTTCCAGATCTCTCTTTTCTTTTTGCTTTGAATAGTCAGCTCTTGTTTTGTCCAGATCTTTTATACACATCTTGCGATCTGTTACCTGATCTCTGATGAAGGCGATGTCATTTGCTTTGTCTTCCTTTAATATGAACTTATCCATCTTGATAGCTTTAATGAGTGTCTTGTGGTCAGTGCTTGCCCAAAATAGTCCTATAAAAGGTAAAGTAAGTTAAGTTAGTTGATATAATAAAATTACAATTTATTTTTTGTTATGATAAGTAAAAAATTCTTGAATAATATATTCAAATCCAAACAGTTATTTGTCATAGTTTGTGTTAGTTTATGAAAATTACACTTACCTCTTAATGAAGCAATAATATAGGAAGCGACCGATCCTTGGCTTGTCTTGTACTGTGACTTCTTCAAATTCATATACTTTGTGATATATGCCTTGATATTCATGATTAGCCTACTAGCATTGATAACTGGGAATCCAGATCTAAGCCACATAAACATGAGTGATCCTAAAATGTATTCATTTTGACACTGCTCTGTTACTGTGGTACATACCATTCTATTTAAAAAACGAAGGGTTATTAAAATACATCTCGCTATTTTTTTCAAATAGTTATTATTTAAATTATAGTTTTAAATTGAAAATTATTTGGCTTAAATACACTTTTATCCTACCTGAAACCAACACCAAGCTGGCAAGATATCAGTGAGTCAATTTTTGTGTTCTGTAGCTTCTTTTCCTGGAGATATAGCAGGTGCTTCAAAACATCAATCCTGAGAGGAACCATAACAGATGCCATTTTTGCAGAATTTCCAACTAAAAAATTTTCCTTTGGCTTTTTTTGGGCTTGTGAGAGCTGGAGCAACCACTGTCAACAGGCTCTAATTCTGTCTTTCATGTTCTCATTTTTTAATTCTGTTAATATTTTTTTTAAGGCGGGTAATCAAAATACACTGTTGATTATTATGTTTCTATAAAGAATTTAAGCATACATAAAAAAAAATCAAAGTTCTATCTACATTAGAAGACCCACCGTCAAAAAATTTTGGATTTAATTGATTGTTTGGTTGCAACGAGTAAAACAGGTCATCATTTTTATAGGTCTAGCGCAAAGTATCAAAACTAACCTACAATGATAATTTTTGGTATATATCTTTTATATAACATAAACATTCATTTGTTAAAATAGTATCCAGTTTTTTTATTTATTTCTCGTTATATTATGCCATCTATAAAAAAAAGTTTTTTTTGAGAACTTGATGAGGCCAGCGCAAGGTAAAAAAATAATTTTTAAAAAAAAAAAACAGTTTTTTGTTTTTTTATTATAGTCCGCAAAAAATTGCCTATTTGTTAGTGAAATTTTTTCCATGACCTAACTTTTGAATACTCCTAATGAGTATTTGTTCAGGAAAAACTAACGCATTTAAATTCTGTTATCCATTAACATTCTTTGTAAAGTTCATTTTTACTCGATGAAGTAAACAACCTTAAATTGTTAATGGTAACCATAAGTTGTAACTGTTAACTTGTTTCTCCGCGCAGCGGCCTTGTTCATCAAGGTTCGTGTTTCGGAGTTAAAGAGTTAAGAGAGGGTTATAACCACAAGTAGCCTCTTCATCTGTAGTGGCCTTCTCGGCCTTGGGGAGGTGAATTATAAAAAAAAAAAAAAAAAAACCATAAATCATTAATGTTAGCTATAAAATATTAACAACAAATTTTTACTGTTAACTATAAATCATTAATTTTAACCATAAATAACTCTAAATAGATATATAAATTGACCTGTTTATCCGTGCTGCGACCTCACCTAATAAGGTTTGAATTTACTTTGAAGTTGAGGATTTTAAATAAAAATTAAAATTAAAATATAAGTAGTTTCTTTGACCGTAGTTGATCCCTCTGGGACCTTTGGAGACTGAGTTTAGTAAAAAAACTAACCACATGTTTAAATTTCATCATGTTTAAAATTGAACAGGAAAATAATTTAAGATAGAAAAAAAAACTTGATTAAGTTTTTTCTTTTGGTTTAATATAAAGCTAGCTCTAAAATAAGGTCTTGTAATAATTGAATAATAAAGTAATTTTGTTTTTATCATTTTATTTTATTATATATATTTTAAAGTTTTCTAAATAGCTTTCAAACTAATTTGTAGTATGTATATTACTAATTATATTTATGTTTATATTATTAGATCTATTAACTATATTTGCCTAAGCTTTTGCTAGACATATTGTTCTGGTTATACTTTTTTTTATGTTTTCTAGACAGGAACAGGAGCTAGAGCATTAAAGATACACAAAACTAATTTGGAAGCACAATATCAACATGATCAAATCGTTGAAAAGGTTTTTTTGCTACTTTTAGCTTGTGAGATTTATGAGATTTTTTTTTTCTTTTGTGTCAAATTATTCTTTTTAATGCACACAGGTTGTTGAACTAAAAGATAATGAAATAACCGATGTTAAGAAATTTTATGAAGCTAAAATTGAAGAACTTGAAAAAATCAACAAAGGTCTGGAAAGCAAAAGTAGGTATCACTTTCTTATTTGTACTTTTGATTTTATCATCATTTTCATCATCATCATCATCATCATCATCATCATCATCATCATCATCATCATCATCATCATCATCATCAACATCATCATCATCATCATCATCATCGTCGTCATCATCATCATCATCATTACATCATCATTATCATCATCATCATTCATCATCATCATCTTCTTTTATGTTTAAGTAATATTTAAAAAGTATTTTCTGAAACATAATTCAATAAAAATTGTAAATACTAATTTTATGTTTAAGACTTGAAATATAACTTTATATATGTAGTGACTATATCCCAAAAGAGAAAAACATGATCCTAAAACAAGTACACACAAATTTTGTCACCATCTTTCTTTTTTCTACTCATGAAAGATGATTGTTATATAATAAAACTATGAAATGAAAATTGTATTAAAATCAGTAAATTTGATAAAACTATTTCTTTAAATACTGCAATAAAAATTCTTTGTAAATAAAAAACTTCTGATAAAATAGCCAATCAAAAGAATTTAAAATCAAAGTTTAATTTATTTTTAATATAATTTTTTTAGTGCATAATTCTATATCAGTTCAATTTATCATTTTTTGCTAGTATTTTGATTTATAAGTCAGAAAATGTTGTGAAATTATTTCTTATACTGTTATACTGAATTATAGAAAACTAACTTTAAAGTTAGTTAAAGTTTGAGCCAAAATAAAACATATATGCAACATCACTAATTGTCAATATAAAACAATGTTAACCAACTGTAATCTTTTCATAAAAAGTTAATAATTATATTTATTTTTCATTTTTTATAATTTTTTTTTAAACTAAATTAGTTCTAGAAATATAAAAGATAGAAATGTTTTTTCTAAATTTTGAAAAACTAGTTACTTTAAATTATATAAATAAAGAAATTCAATAAATTGCTAATAGTTTTAAATTAATTTTTTTTGTTTTTTTGTTTTAGTTAGCGCTTTAAATGAAGAGTTGTCTACTCTAAAATCTGCAAATAGACATGCTATTGAGAGTTTAAAAAAATCAGAAGAAAAAGCTGCTGAGACAGAAAAAGAGTTTGAAAAAATTGTATATCAATTATATTTTAAATTTATGTTTAGTTTAAATATATATATATATATATATATATATATATATATATATATATATATATATATATATATATATATATATATATAAAATACACATATTTACATGACTATCTTCATATTTCTGTGACTATTAGTCACAGAAATATGAAGATTTGAAATGATCATGCATACAAGATATGAAAAAATCATACTTTATCTGATTTTATCATAAAAAGTATGATAAAATCATACTTTTTATGGTTTTTTCTCATGAGAATATTTCTATATAAAAGAAAACTATGAGAACTCTAGTCTTCTGGTTTTTTGTTTAATAATTCCTTTGTATTTATGTACAACATTATTTTTGTAGATTGTCTAATTTTCCACGCGCCCCCTGTTTAAGTAGATGTCTGTTTTGTTGGTTATGTTTTAAGAGGATGCTATGCATTGTAAATAGCAATTCCCATTTCCCATTATCAAATTCACTTCATAACCTGTTCTACCAGAGTGTGGTACCACAGAGTGATTAGTATCATTCTGTTTGCAAATACTCTCATATCCATGTAGCTTTACTTGGAGATTTGTTTTTAACAATTGTATCCATATTGTTACATTTTTTGAATGATTATTCTGTTGAAATATGAAGTTTAGTCCAATAATTTAATTACAAAGGCAAAGTGGTCCTGCAAAGTTTGTAAATATTCTTTTTCGTTAAATTTGCCATCTATTTATACTAATTTTCTTAGCAATGCTTTTCTATTCCTGAAACCTCCCCAAACCATTACATTACCTCTAGCTTGTTTAATTGTTGGCACTGTACACTCTGGCAAAGCTCTTTTGTATTTAGATAGTCAGACACTCTTCTTTTAGAACCAAAAGTTATAAATTTAGATTTGTCCATCCAGAGTGCATTTTTCAATTCTTCAAGTGTCTATAGGAGTTTTAGTCCAAACTAATCTGTTTTTTTATGTTGTTATGTTAATTTTTGTTTTTAAGCTGCTACACATTCTTCAAGACCAGTTGAATGCAGTTGTCTTTTAACTGTTGAAACTGACACTTGGACAAATTTCATTAAATTTTGATGGAGGGAGGCTGTTAATCAACAGTTTCTCTTTGAAGGTACTTTATATATTGATCTTCAGCATCTGATATAATTTTAGTTCTCCCACTAGTTTTCTTGTTTTGTTTACTGTTGGTCTCTTGTTGCAATTTTAAGTATATAATGAACCAGTATTGCAGAAATGCCAAGTTTTTTTGCCAATTTCCCTCTTACTATACTTTTCACTCTTAAGTGTACAAGTTGCACTTTGTTTACTAATTGTTAATTGCAACCTTTTTGCTATTATAAAAATAAAAAATAAAAACAGCTTCCAAACTATAGTTTGTTTTGTATAGTATAGTCCAAACTTTAAAAACAGATTCCACTGTAGTTTGTTTTGCACACTATTGACCTCATCTATTTATATTGACATTATTTTCAAATTTTTGAAAAAAAAAACTGCTTCCAAACTTTTAAGCAGTGTATATATATATATAACCCCTAACTGGTTGTCAGAAGGTTTTTCAGTATTTTGTTGACAAAAAGTAAAAATTAAAATGCAAGACCGGAATTTTTTTATTTTTATTACTTGATAGACTGCCTGCCCCAACCAAACCCTCAGTCAATGTAGCAGCACTCCCTTGCGGTCAGGCTATAAAATAGTCGATGTAGCAACACTCTGTTGCGAGTCAGGCTGTAAGATAGTCGATGTAGCAACACTCCGTTGCAAGTCAGGCTATAAGATAGTCGATGTAGCAACACTCTGTGTATGATTTACAGTAAAAAAAAATTAAAATAATAACATTTTATAAAAAAAAATAAAAGTAATAACATTTTATTAAAAAAAATAAAAATAAAAACATTGTTTATATTATTAAAAGCATTCAGAATGTTTTTAAAAACATTCTGGTCAATACACGAGTTCAAGCGAACTTCTGCCATAATTAATATCGCGCATGAAAAAGTCCTGGAACGAATTTAGAAGGGTAAATATTTATTTTCTCAGTTGCGAATTATATAAGATGAAAGTTAACTGTGCTGTTATAGGATGTACTAATAGTTCCTATAAGCTAGAAAAGTTGAAAGATAAAACGTGTTTTCAACATGAAGGGAAGATACTCTCCGAGTGTGGATGTGAGGCACCATTTTGAATGTATTGTTGTCCTAGTTTTAAAAGAAATAGCATAAAAAGAGAACAATGGATTAGTCAGTATAGACGAGAAGGAAATAAAAAAGGAAGTGCATGGAAACCAGGAACTGCAGATAGAGTATGCTCTGATCATTTTGTTGAAAAAATTCTAACTGTTATGAACCCTAATCCAACAATAAATATGGGTTTTTATCAACCTGAACAAAAAAAACCTAGAAGAACTTTAATGAAGCACCCAATCAGTTCTTTACCATGTTCTAGTAAAATGCAACCTGTAGAACCTTTGTTGTCAGAAAAAAGTATTGTCACAGAGTTTTCAAGTCTTAGTTTTAATGCTGATGTTTTATCACCTATATTATCAGACCATACGTATTCATTGAGCTTACCACAACTTAACTATTGTACTTCATGTGAATACAAATCTTCACTTATCACCTCTTATGTTAGTAAGGTAAATAGCCTTACTAATCAATTAAAAAAGTCAAAAATAAAACAAACAGTGAAGCTTAAACAAAAATTCTCTTGGAGATTAGTTAACAATGATAAAAGAATGAACTTTTATACTGGTATATCTTCGATTGCTATTTTTAATGTTATTTTTGGTTTGTTAAAACCATTTTTACCCTCCATTATTATGTTATTGGGGAGGCCCAAAACATTCACGTAGCAAAGTTAAACAACTAAAATCTGTATCTAAATGTAAACTGTTATCACACAAAGAAGAATTTTTAATGACACTTATGAGGTTGCGCTTAGGTTTATTAAATGAAGATATTGCTGATCGTTTTGACATTTCAAAAGCTTTGTGTTCTAATATATTTACCACTTTTATTAGAATTATTGCTTATATTCTCGGAAATGCTATTATTGTTTGGCTCCCAAGTGAAGTCATAAAAAAAAACTTACCAGAGTCCTTTGTGAAAGCAAAGCACCACAAGTGTAGAGTGATTCTTGATTGTTTTGAAATATTTATTGAATGTCTAAAGTCCCTTTACAACCAAGCAGTGACTTGGTCTGATTACAAGCACCACAACACTGTCAAGGTATTAATTGGTATAGCACCAAATGGGTACATAACGTTTCTATCTAAATGCTACGGTGGAAGAGCATCAGATAAATTTATTACAAGTGACAGTGGTTTTTACAATCTGTTGGAAAGAGGCGATGAGGTGATGGCAGACAGAGGGTTTCAAATAAGAGAAGAACTATTATTCCGTTATTGCAATTTATCAGTTCCACCAGGTGCAAGAGTAAAGAGTCAAATGACTGCAACTGAATGCAAGAAGAATACTGATGTTGCGAACTTAAGAATTCACATTGAAAGGGCCATAAACTGAATAAAAACTTTTCGAATCTTAAAAAATGTATTACCCATTTCTATGCTTCATCATATGGATGATATTATTTTATCGTGTGCAGCTTTATGCAATTTAAAGCCTGCTTTAATAAAAAAATAATTCAAGCTTAAAAGTTTAAAACATAATTTTTAATTTAGTATTAGTCATGCGTGCTTAATACAAGGGGGTGGGGAAATTTTAGTCCAGATCTAATAAACAGGGGGATCTTAATTAAAGGTCAGATGGCAATTTTTTTGTTTTACACAACACACATGATTTTTTTATAGATAGACAATTTTTTAAATCTGATTACACTGAAAGTTTAATTTTTTATCTGTGAATGATATTATATTTTCCATTTTTTAAGGCTGGTTTACACTGAATATTTTTCTTATTTTTGACATTTCAACATTTTTGACATTTCAGCAAGTAAAAAGTAATAAGATTTGTGGGTAGGAAAATTTTCTGAAAATTATTAAAAGCCCCTCTACAATTACTTTTGAGTCTTGATTGAGATTTTTGTTAAATTTTCCCATCCATTTTTTCATAAAACCCTCCAGTTTGTTAGATCTGGACTAAAAATTCCCACCCACACTTTAATTCCCTCCCCTTGTATTAAGGACTCAATAGTAAACACACGAGAGTATTAAAATTGTAAATTTTTTTAATTACTTGTAAGGGATGCCGGACACCACCGTGCACTTTTAATGAATATATATGTTTCACACTTCTACTGCTTTTTACTATTATAAATAGCTTGAATAACCATTTTGATTTTCAGTATTTTCTTTACCTAAATATTTGTACACCATTATTTGGATCTTATAATAAGACAATAAGTTACTGTTTCTTTTTCTAAACTCAATAAAAATACCAATTTAAATATAAGAAGGATTTTATAATTAAAAAAAAAGATTTTACAATTTTGTTCCAATCAGTTAATAGAAAAATCTACAAAGACAGTTTTTAAGTAATGATCGTTGTAGTATTTAAAAAAATCAACTTTCATACTCAACCAACTAGCTTCATCAAATGCAACTTTATCAATTATATACCCATGAGCTGTCCATACCATAAAATAACAATTGTTCACCTTAGCAGTTCCCATTTGAACCTGACATTGAGTATAATATCTATGTTTTTTATTAATGACAAACTTGTTATTTAAATTTTTTTTAACATAAGGAAGAGATATATTTGGATCTTGTGGTGTTGTATGGTTAATTGAAAATGGGCATTTTATTTCTAAACAAGCTGGTGGGCAACACGAGCATCTGATTACTCTATCAGGGCTTCCACCTATATAGGGCATTTCAGCATTTAAAAATAATCCGCATTCATTTACAGTTAAATTTTAATGAAGAGATTTCATCACTTCAAAAAACTGCTTTGCTGCTTAAATTTCCATTGCTCTCCCATACTTTAATGCAGGTATATCTGGGTTCACAAATGTTAGCCCTGAAATACTTTGGTGTAATGACCACATATCAACTTTAATGCCCATGTTAATTTTTTCAATTTTTTTTAGAACATCATGAGCTTTTGAAGCAGTTAAGCTTCAAAAGCTTATGATGTTCTAAAATCATTTTTAGAACATCATGAGCTTTTGAATGAATCAAATTCATCAAGCTTTCGAAAATTAAACCAAAGCTCATTTGTGCTTTGACCTACAGTCATATGCTCTATATCAGTAACAATTATTTGAGTCATATTTGTTTTCATGTTTTCACTGAAGGAAAATTTATTGTCTGACATAACAATAATATCATCCATGGTCAAAATTGTAGGTTTGATAACATTTGAAGACACAATTAATTCTTCCATATAATAAATGTCAGGTTTAGGTACAACAGAAGTTATGATACTATGAGGAGCAACGGTTTCAATTGCTTTTGCTATGTCTGTTAAATTTAAATTTTTTTGGCCACAGTTAACTAATGGGTTGTAATTACGCTTTTCATTTGATACTAGGGAACGCTTTTTTCTTCCAGGCCTACCAAATTCATCACGATCAAATTTTAAGTCACATATTTTTGATGGTGCTACTATGCTGCGGTTGGGAAGCCACTCTGATTTGAACTAGTACAAGCTACATTCGTCAAACCATTTCTAACAGCAGCCTCAATTTGAAAGAGGGTTGCAGCAACATGATTACATGTCTGCGATAAACCAGCTAGACAAGTACAGCAGTTTTTTAGTACATTTTAGCAGTTTTTTTATTAAAAATAATCCATAGCTTGTGAAAGGGATCATTAATTTTTTCAGATTTCCTACAGTTCCCTTTTAAATAACAGTATTCACTTTCTATTCCAACTTGATGGTAAAATAAAGGTTCAAGCCAGCCACATTTAAAGTAACTATAGGCGTCACACCTTTTGTAGTTACTTAAGTCTTTACTGGCTATTTCAGCAGAGTTAAATAATAAATGATTGTGTATATCAGGATATAATAATATTGGCCAACAAGTTAGGCCTTCGTCTACTGATAACCAGCCATTACTGAGCTTAAAAGGATCAGGTAATTCAACACCGTTAATAAAGAGGGTTTTTTTGTACTCAGTATTTATATCATGTTCCACCTCTTCAGCTGTTTTAATAGGCATAACATTATTTTCCATTGCACAATATACTCGAGCTGCAAGAATTTCTTTCTTTCCAGATATCTTCAAGCCACGAAGACGTAAATAAGACTTCAATTCTTCAACTTTCATACTACATACTATATCATAATCCATTTTGATCTATATATGTTTTATATTTGTTTAAAAGATTATTGGCTTAGTTTATGTTGTTTGTTTATACTTCGTTTACTCACGAATTAAAAGCTGACTTGATTTATTTCCCTCATAAACTCGATCCAGTTTTTTTTTTAAATTCTCCGTAACGCGGCTTGAATTGGTGTATTAAATTTGCGTTTTTGCGGTTTTTTTAAAAAACGATTAATTTGTTATTAAATTAATGGTTTTAACTTTCTGACAACACGCAAATTTTGGATGAAAGTCAAAGTAATTAAAAGTGACGTATTTGTTGACAAAAGAATAACTTTTTATCTTCCGTACTCCCAAATGCAACAATTTATAGAATTTTATATATATATATATATCTGCTTCGGCAGGAGTAGATGAGTGCTCGAGCTATAAATAGCCTATCTAAACCTGTCTTTACGAGCTACGCGGGCCACCCGCATAGATAGTCTGGCATGGGCTTTTTTAAAAAATTAAAATTGTTATGTTTAGATGAATTTTTATTTATTTTGAAATAATATTTTGTTGTTTTTTCATGCTAGGTATAGTAAAAATTTAAATTTTAATAATAAATGTTTTTATAGCAATAAAAAGACAAAAAAATAAGTTGCAAAAAAAAAAACCTAACTTTTTTTTTATTATTTTTTATATTTAATTTTTATTTGATAATTTAGTAATTAATTATATAATAAATAAAAAACAATATTCAGATGTTAAAATATAATCAATCAATCTAATAAAACAACAATATATAAAAAATTGTTATACATCATATAGTTGTTTTATAAAAATGAATAATCTTAATTTATATTATTATTAAAGTTCATTCATTTCTCTTCTTCTTTGTGAATGAAAATGTTATTGTATATAAAAATTTCAACAATCCCTTATTAACAAGAAGGACAAATAGGAGAGTGACTAA
>NC_088927.1:22245000-22302500 GCF_038396675.1 Hydra vulgaris
ATATATTATGTATATATATATATATATATATATATATATATATATATATATATATATATATATATATATATATATATATATTTATATATATATATGTATATATATGTAGGCTACAATCACGTTGACCTGTTAAATGCAGCAACAAGTACAATACTACATTGACTTGTTGCTGCATTTAAAAAACAAATAAGCATTGTTAAATAAATAACATACTGTATATTCAATATGTATAAGAAATTTATTTGCAGAAGCATATTTAAGCTTTTAAATATATGCATTCACATTTAGTATTTACATAAAGTATATAGTTCTAATTGGTAACATAACTCAGCTTTACTTTCCTGCTTTTAATTTAAAGTTGATAAAAAGTATTAATTTGGTTTAAGTTATTGTTTTTTCTGATGGTTTAAAACGTTTGGTTTAAATTTATCTAATCCTGTTTACCACTATAATTATAATTATAAAACTTAATGTACAGCTAACAAAAATGACAATTTTTTTTTACAACCATATTGTACATAAGTTTTTATTTGGTTTTAATAATGTTCAAATTTATTGATATTGGAATTTATATCTTATGGAATCTTTAGTTTGGGCACAGAAGTGAAAATAATACCCTGGCAAACTCTGACTTTTACTAAGTCAGATGGATTTTCACTTTTTTTCAAATTCCCCTTGAACTTACTCTATCAACTTACTATAAAATCATCCACCTAAAATGTACCCTGGTCAAGTCAGACCATTTGCTAACTTGTCTGATTTTTGGGGTCCCTTTGTCAAAAAACTTCACTTAATTATGACTTTCATTTTGAATTGCATATTAGTGCATACTTTGAATTGCATATTAGTAATATTTTGAATTGCATATTAGTAATATTTTGAACTGCATATTAGTAATATATATATTGCAGATTAAAACTTCAAATATCAATAAGAGTTTAAAAAAAAAATGATAAAAATAAAATACCTTGGCGTCAAATATAATTAAACATAACTAATAACTAAATATTTCAACCTGGATCTTTGATTTGGTTAATCTTCGAATAAATTTTATTTATGAAAAATGTCAAAGGCTACTAAAAGAAATTTAACAAGTAGAATTATAACAGAAAAGTACATAATACTAAAAGAACTTGAAAAAGGAGAATCATCTGTATCTATATCAAAGAACTACGGCATTCCAAAGCAAAAATTGTCTGGATGGTTGAAAGAAAAAATAATATTAGTCAGAAAGAAGAAAAAAACTTCTGAAAAAGAGTGAAGATGCATATCTCCCTAAATGAAGATTTGGATAAAGCATGTTATATGTAAATATATACATGTTTATAACACAGGTTGCACTTTTTCAAAAAGTCTGACATAACGAGAGCTTCGCTTAATTCAGACTTTCAAATGCAAAATGGAGTGTTAAAACAAGGCTCAATAGAGTTTAACACAGTCAAAGATAAGAGTTGCTCTGGTCATCCTCAAAAAATATCAGAAAGGGTAAAAATAAAAAAGTGAAATATGCTAGATGCAACCCGAACAAGAACATAGCATCTCAGAATTAAGTTCAGCAATGGATGCACACTAAATTAGCCAATTAACAATCAAAATAAAATCAAAGTAACAAAATAAAGCTAATGAAGAAAAATTAACTAAATTTGTACATTGCAACAAGCTAAAGCCATTTTTTAAACATCTTTACTTTCAACATTTTTACAACAAGGCAGCAAGCAAGCACTATTAGAGTTGAAAAGGTAAGGTTTAGCAAGCAAGATAACAATTAAAATCGGACTTAAAATATTGCAATTTATATGAATCAGGAAAACAAGGTAAAAGGAGCAAGTTCCAAAGAACCGGTTGTTGAGGAAAAAAAATAGACAATAAAGAATTTTTTGGAACAGTCCCCGCAAACATTGCTTTAGTGGATTTGCAGTGGACCTATATAGGCATTTTTTTAGCGGTTAATTGGAGTTGCTCATCGATTACTTTGTGGACCATTAGCAGCAGCTGCTATAAATGGCAAGTCGATAATTTTCCAACATGTTTAAAGTGGCTAGTCATCAGTTAGCCACTGTTTACGGCTGCCACTAATGGTCCACAAAGTAATCGATGAGCAAGACTACAGCAGGCCGCTCATAATGCCTATATAAATCTACTGAAATTCTGCTATAGAATGTTTGGTGGGGTCACAGTAATCCATGAGACTTAATCGAATGATGAGTAACACAAGAATGAATTTTACTAGATGGCACAAGAGACGTTAGGGTGTTTTTAGAGCAGCACCCATTATAGTATTAATAGAAAAGAAAAAGAGAAACATCATTATGATGAAGTGACAATGGTATAAGTTTGGCTGCAAAAGCAGATCTAAATATGTTTACAATGAGTTTTTGCACCATGTCTAAAAAAGAAAGGTCATCATTTAATGATCCACTCCAAATATGGTAACCGTATTCCATACAAGGACAGATATGAGATTTATAGAGATAGAATAGAATCAAGAGTAAGAAAGTAGTGAGCACAACAAAGAGTCACAACCGTAGCAGATGATAATTTTGCAATGGATTTGATATATTGTCTCCAAAAAAGATTAGAAGTAATAGTTATCCTAGAAGGCAAAGAGTAGATGGCTCATCAAATACATTACTAATATATCATAAATATATCATAAATATATTATAAATATATCATAAAGATATCATAAATATAGGAAGATTTAGGTTAGTGAGATAAGGATTACCTAAAAAAGTTTTTACTGAGTTAAAGTTCACTAGCTCCTGAGAGCCGTATACTGTAGTCGTAAAGTGAGATCCTTTTCAAGCTCAAATGCCCCCTCCAAGCAATTAGACATTTTTGGCTTGTTATCATGACAAGAATAAATGGTAATATTATCAGCAAACAATATCACCTTAGATGTGAGAATTTCTGGGAAATCATTAATGTTAGTTAAAAAAAGTATAGGGCCAAGTATAGAACCTTAGAGAACCCCTGAAGTTAGATGAAATGAAGAAGTGTGCTGTCCATCAAGGATTACTTTTATACTATTATTGGTAAGGAAAGATTCAATAATATTAAAATGTTACCTGATACACCGTAATTTAGCAAGGAGATACAAAATTGAAAAATACAATACTCATTTTATCATGCCAAGATTTCAAGAAGGAGGAGGCTAAATTGGCAAAGGCGCTGCAGTTATGGTTTGAGCGTTGGTCTGGCATATATTTACACTAATTAGATTGATCATTATTATTATAGATAGATGTTAAAAAATTATTTACAGATTTCAATCAATCTTTTTGAAGTTGACTCCACTTGGCATTTTCATTAAGATAATGCTCCTTGCTATACAGCACATTCAATCTAGCAAGACTGAGGAATAGCAATTATATCTGATGCATCTGCTTCTTGACTCACCTAATTTGAATAATTTTGAGAGTTGTTGAAGTTGGATACACTGCAAATTCCAAAAATTTAGGCTTACTATGATGATCCAGCTCAATACTGAAATGCAAGCATTGTGAAATGCATTGCCACAAGGTGGCCAAATAAAAAAATTTATTTTTTGCATACCTTTTTTATCTTATTTTTTTCACTCTTTTTGTATTCTAATTAAATTAAAAATAGTAATAAAGAAATATTTTTACATTTTATAATTCTGTTTTTTTTACAACTTAAAAAAAATGATCAATCATTTTGATTGTTTTCGAATTACACTTAAGTTGACTAAAAAAATTTTGAGTGTGAAAAAAACCTTTTGGAAGCATTGTATATAAATATGTTTTGCAATGTTTTTAATTTTTAAGTTTTGATTATGTTGTTTTCGAATTACACTTAAGTTGACTAAAAAAATTCACCTCTTCCAGGCTGGTAAGCCACTACTTCAAGATGGTAAGCCATATGTTCAATGTTGCTTTTTTTTTTTTAACCTTTTAACTGCAAAACAAAAATTTTATTAAGCAGTTGGCTTGTTAATGGCTAATTTCATGTTTACACATGTTTATCACTTTGTTACCAAGCAAGTTATTAGAGTTTCTAGACCTCCTTATTTTCCATATTGCCATACCTTATACTTAACATTAGATTTAGTTCTTTTCAATGGATGCCTTTCCTGATGTCAACCTGTTTTCCAGACATACAAAATAAGTTAACTGCATAAAATAAAAATATCTATAGACATAGATATCTATATATACATAAAGTGTAGAAGTTTTTATATATGTAAAATAAATATATATTTATATATACATATAAGTATAGATGTTTATATTTATGTATACATATAAGTATAGATGTTTATATATACAAATTTAGATTAATATATGTGTGTGTGTGTGTTTGTTTGTGTGTGTGTGTGTGTGTATATACAGTACTGTGAATAAGTTTTAGACCACTTGTATAATTAGACGTATTTACAAATTTTTTCCTATGTAATTTTTTTAAAACATCCTTAAGTTTAATAATATATAAGAAAAGTTGAAAGAATATATTATTTTGAATAAATAAACAAAATTGATGAGGAAACATGAGGGATTTGTTTGTTTATTTATTAAAACAATGTGTCATAACAACTACATCCAAAACAGAATATTCAAAGAATGCTGTTACAGAAATCAGAGAAACTGGCTCCCTTGAAGATAGAAAGAAAAGTGGTAGACCTCCTAGCAAAAGATGACAATAGATATTTAAAAACCTTATTTTTAGGAAATACAAAAAAAGCATCAACCGAGCTGGCAAAAGACATTAACACAGCAACTGGGGAAAATGTCAGCTCTTCTTTTATTCGACAGCAGCTATTTAAGGAATTAAGAGGGTGTGTTGCAACTCCGAAACAATTATTATGGTGTGGCAATAAAGAAAAATGACTTAAATATGCAAAACAACACAAAGATTGGGCCTGGGAAATGTTTAATCGGGTTCTGTACACCAATGAGTCTAAATTCGAAATTTTTGAAACGAAAGGACACCAATATGTTTGAAGAAGAATTGAAGAAGCCTACCAGCCCGAGTGTTTAAACCCTACTATTAAACACAGAGGAAGGGCTTTACAAGTTTGGGGCTGTTTATCTTCATCTGGAGTAGGTGATTTGATCAAAATAGGGGGCGACTCACCAGGGAATGTTATGTGGATATCCTAAGGCACCATGCTGTATTATCCAAAATGAAACTAATAGGTCATAATTTTATTCTGCAGCAGGACAATGACCCAAAACATTGTTCCCGAGTGGCAAAAAATTATTTAAATGAAATGGCAGAGGAAGGAGTACTGGAATTGATGACTTGGCCTCCCCAGAGTCCAGTTTTGAATATAATTGAGCATAGTTGGGATTACCTGGACAGAAAGAAGGTCAAACATGCTCCCCGAAATGCTGAAGAATGTTTTGAAGTACTTCAAAGAGAATGATACAACATACATCAGGATTTTATAGCTAACTTGTATTAATCTATTCCCTAGCGAATATTGGCTGGGATTGAGGCAAAAGGAGGATATAGTAAATGTTAAGAGTTTTTTATGAAGTTTGACATTAAAAAGTTTGTAATTGTTCATATTTTGTGTGAAATACATGTGTTTTAATAAGTTTATAATTATTATAATATTATAAATATTTGAGAAAAATTCTCTGGGATTTTTTGAAAAAATGTAAGTGGTCTAAAACTTATTCACAGTACTGTATATATATATAATATATATATATATATATATATATATATATATATATATATATATATATATATATATATATATATATATATATATATATATATATATATATATATATATACAAACATAGATATCTTTATTTACAAACAAAGATATCTTTATATACATTTTTTTTTTTTTTTTAGATTATTCACCTCCTCAAGGCCCGAGGGGGGCCACTACAGTTGAGGAGGCTACTCATTTTTTTGTGTTTTTTATTTTTTTTTTTTTTTTAGTTGTTATTCTTGGTGCAACCCTCTCTCAACTCTTTAACTCCGAAACACGAACCTTGCCAAGCAAGGCCGCTGCGCAGAGAAACTAAGTTGAGCGCGGTACTTCCAGGGACGTGGTGGGAGTCGAACTCCGAACCTCTCGCTTACAAAGCGAGCGCTCTTACCACTACACCACTACCGCATACATAAAACATAGATATCTATATATATAGGTAAAATATAGATATCTATTCAATTAGTTTAATGGTTTTTTTTTTGTCAATTAAATAAGTTCAACTTGATTATTAAGTGATACACAAAAGATTTTTTCTGCCTGTTTTTGAATTTATAAGAATTTGTTGTTTTTTATCTTCTAGTCTCTTCTTTAAATTTATATACTGAGGACAAATTGATGTTGAATTAAATTAATCTATTAAAGAAAACTTAGTTTTGCACCTTGGTATTAAAATATTTTCTAAAAACCATTTATAAAGTTTAGCGTTAAAATAAAGTTAAGTTAAAACTACAAGAGCATTATTTTAAACAAAGGTATTTAGTTATTTAATTTTTTTTAGAAATCATCAGCAATATCATCTTTGGAGGCAGAATTAGTCCTGCTAAAAGAAACAATAGAATTAATGAAGTCTAATGAAAAAGTACACTTGATGAAACTTTTTATATCAATATTTTAATGTTCTTGCACACGACTAGTGTCAACAAAAGTTTATAGACTCTAAATGTTGTAAAAATATTTTTACAATGATAAAGTGGTAATTGGTTTAAATGTATGTGTGTTTATTTAGGAGTCAAAGGTTTCTACACATCAAGAAGTTGTCAAATTACAATGTGCACATCAACAGCAGGTAAATTATTTCCTGCTGAGAGGTTTGCCTAGAAAGTTTTTTAAAACTATTCCTTGTGTCAAAAAAAAATAAGAAATCACAAAGTGTGGAAAAGAAATCCTTGTAAAATTTCTCAAAGTTAGTTTAGAATATGAAGTGGCTTTTTCGGAATATCGTTAAAATTTCTTTTCACAATTTATTAAAGGCTTGTTTTTAGTCTAATGTAGCCTGTATTGTCTATTTTGTTAGTGGTAGATAGTTTTCTCAGTTTGTTTAACTTTTTATCATTTTTCATATTAAGTGTTTTTTTTTGTGTGTGTTATAGCTTGTCTTAATTTGCATGAAGTATTTTCATAATATTTTTTTTATCTATTTTAGTTTTTTGTTTCTAGATGCTTCTAATAAAAAATGAATTAGGCAATAAACTGTTAGAGTATGAAAATAAACTAAAGAAAAGTGATTTATTAATTATGTATGTTTATATATGATATAGTTATTGTGATTGGTTATTTTATGTTTATTGTAACAAGTTAATTATATTTTAACTGTCAAATACATTGCTCATTATTGTTAGGAATTTTTTTATTTTTTATTTGAGCAAATTTGTTAAATAAACCTATGTTTTGAAACACTATGTTTTTACTTTGTGTGTTTTAGTGAAAAAGATGAAGAAATCAAGAGACTTTTAACAAATATTGATTCTCATGTCAATGAAAGTAATGAAGCTATTGAAAGTTTTAAAAAAAAAGCTGAAGAAGATTCAGCTAATATGTTTAAAGAACTGTCAATACAAGTATGTTTTTCATCATTGTTAATTGTTCTTTTACTTTTGTTTTTGTTGTCATTTTATTGTTTTTTAATTTTTTGTTGCTGTTTTTTGTTGTTGTTTTTTTTGTTTGTTTTTTTGTTTATTTTTTTCCTATAACATTAACACTATTGGTAGTATTGAAACCAGAGTTGGCATAAAAAAACTCACCTTATAAAACAGGCTTTAAAAAAACCAATAATTTTTCTTATTTTTTCTTATTATTGGGTTTTATGAACTATTATAAGTAACATATCTGAAAACGTAAGCATTTTATAGTAGCTAGTATAAAGGGAAAGTGTCAATTCGAAAACATTATTTTTAATAAAAAGTACGTTTTACAATGATATTTTTGGAAACCAAACAAATTAAATGATTAATTCAATAAGATTTTTTAGTATAAATACACTTAATTAAAAAAAATAAGAAAAATTACCATTTTAATGTTTTTTTTACAAAGCCAGCTATCTATTTTTGATACTGTCTAAATATTTGCACTGGCATTTTTGCCTTATCACTTCCTACTTTATTCCTAACTTTTGACCAGATAAAACCAATAAGGATAATATTCTTCCTATTGATCCTGAGCTAGCAGGGAATGTTTGAGGTTTAGAAATCATTTTTAAAATCCCTCAGGCTATTTTTTCTTAACTGATTTCTCTTTTCTTTGGTTAATGATTGATCACGAATCACCATACAAATTATTGATTTGATCGCTCAATGTCATTGTAGGAAACGCATCACTCTCTTTTTTGTTAAAGCAAAATTAACCAAAGGTACATAATCAGGATAATGATTGATCACGAATCACCATACAAATTGTTGATTTGATCGCTCAACGTCATTGTAGGAAACAGTTCACAATCTTTTTTGTTTAAGCAAAATTAATATAAGGTACAAAATCAGGATAATGATTGTAAAGCCATTCTTTCGCCTCATCTTCATTTTCAATTGTCAAAGTTTGTTCCACCTTAAGTTGATGGTCCAGTTATAAGATAGATGTACTATTATTTAGACCGTTATTTGGAAATTTCCACAATTTTTATTTAAATATTTTGACAGATTGAGATTGTCATTCTGTACACTCAAATTTCAAAGGCTCAAATTTCTTTTGGCAATATTTTAAATGGAGCTATACTGGTTCTATCCTGTTGCTAAGCAAAGCATGACAATTGTCACGAGAAACCTTTGTACTGCTTTCAATCTCAGTTACTTCCTTCTATTCTCCTTTTTTTTTTTCTCTCCCATTTCCCATTAGCATTCATAATAATAAAAATATTATCTTTAAATAAAATTATAAAAAATATTATCTTTGAATCTAAAATAAATCAATACATATACGTTTAATGTAAATATTTTTTTTCTTTTGATTATGGTATCAAAATATTTTTACAATCTTTTTGAAAATAATTTGAATGATCCTTGTTAAAAGTTATTAAATAACTTATAAGATGTATTTTAAATAGAAAGTAGAAAATTATAGTAGTTTCTAACCAAAAAGAAAAAGCTTTAACAGATATAAAATAAAAACCTAAAAAAACACACTGGGAAAATTTTTTTTTAAATAGATAGCTTTTTTTATTAAACTTGACAGTCATGACAAAAAAAGTTTCTGTAAAATCCTTAAGTATATATATATATATATATATATATATATATTAAAATTAGTTTACCTCCTCAAGGCCGAGAAGGCCATGACAGACAACGCACACACACAAAACTTTTCTTGCTTTAGTAATTTTAATTTGTTAGTATATCCTTTGTAATTAGTTATTTACTTTTTTTGTAGTTAGAGGTTTTGCAAACATCATTACGTTCAGCAAGGCAAAAAATAGAAGACAATAAAGTAGAATTTACTAAGCGTCTGGATGAACAAAGATCAATGTATGAAAAGCAGGTAAATCTTAGGTCTTATAAAGTATTTCAAGTATTTTTATTTCAAATTGACTTATTACACCTGCAAATGGAATAAAATGACTTCTTATGATATTTAATTGAATAAAAAAAAATTTATTCACAACTGCTACTGCTAAACATAGTTAATACAACTTTATTGTTCTGTTTTGTTGGAAAAAAAGATTTAATTAAATAGAAATTTTATAAATTTTAATTTTAGATTCTTAGTTATAAAGAATCGTTTGAATTTGAAAAATGTCAATTGAAACAACAATATGATGAGCAGAGGTCAAATCTTCTTAAACAAATAGAAAATCAAGTAATGTTTTTAATTTTAATTTCTTTTTTTTTTAAAACTTTCTCTGCTTATATATATAAGATTTGATTTGAAACAGACTGTGTGAGATTTAGGCATGAAGTTTACATGCACTATTTTGGTTATGCTAGAACACTTTTTGTCAGAGTATTTAGATCATTTAAAAATGTTTTAACAGTTTTGTTGGAATTAAAATTCACAAGTCACTGCATGTCCTGAGCTGTTACAGAAAAGAGATTCAAGATCAGGCGCCCATTCTAAGCGATCGAACACACTTTGGATAAGACAGCTAATGGAGCCGCTTTTGAAATCATTTTATTTTAACTTAACTTTTAGTTAAAATGAAATAATTTAAGAACCTTAAAAACTTTTTCAGATACTCTATATAGCTTATAGAGAAGACCAGCATGGCAATTTTTTATCATTTAATAAATCAAAACTACCTCAAATAGTCACCTAGGATGAACCAACTTGGTTGCACATGTGATGCATGGTTTTATCAGTGAAACAAGAAAAAATATTTCTATATGAATCTAAGAATTAAAAAGAATATTAATAATACTATCTGGGATGCATCTGTGGAACATAAATGACATTTTGATGAAATTATAAACTGGAAAAATCCTAAAACGCTCTCAGTTGTTTCAAATAACTACATTAGGAAAATTTATGACTCTCAAAATCTACTCAAAATATTTTATATTGTGAAAATCGTAATTTGATGATGGTTCACCAATGGAATGTAGTGGGGACCAAACTAGGAAAGTCTTGCTCAACCACTACACCACTACTATATAATTGATAATCGCTTAAGCTTCATGAGCTAAAGTATTTTAATAATAGTTAATAGTATGGTAATGAACATGATTTTTTAATTGTTTTCACACATACTTTTAAAGATGTGATATATAATATAAATTCAACAAAGTAAATCAGTTTAAGTAATTAAGCCTGTTTTAAATATGTTTAGGCTAGTGTACATAGATTTGTGAAACCTAAACTTGCTTATAGTTGTCATTGATCTTTGTTTGGATCAGGCAATTATATTAAAAAATGGTGTAATGGATATAAGTCAAATTGAAATTTTTTTGTAGTCAAATCTTCAAGAACAATTTTTAAAATCATGGAAAGAAGAAGAAAGCAAGTACAAAGATCAAAATGATAAACACCAAAAGGTTTGATTTTATGTATACTTTTGCATAATAATGTATATTTTGTGTAGTCATAAAAACAAGCTTAAAGATGTCAACATATCATTAGGCCATTAATTATGAACATTAATGGCATGAGCAACAAAGTCTTTTAAAGCTAAAAGTTATATGATCTGCCATGTATTATTATGTGGTTTTGTAATGTTGCTTATGGTTTTTCTTTTTTATTGTGTTTTTATGATGTACTATTGTGGTGTTTCGTGCTGTTTTATTTTGGATTTGTATAGCATTTTGTGTTGCATTTTTTTTAGTTTTATTTACTTTGTAATAGACTATTGAAGAAATGGAGTCTCAAGTTAGAAGTTTGCGTGTGGAGGTGAAATCTTTACTTTATATTTTTACAGACATTTCAATAAGTTATAATTGTTTAAATTGATTGTAAAACATCTTTTTCTTTAATAGGTAATACAAGCAAATACTTTAAGGAAAGAGCAGATTGTTGAAATAGGGTTGCTAAGAAAAGAAGAGCAAGAAGCAGCTCGACGAAATGAGGAGGCCTTAGTAAGTTATTTGTATTAAATTTTTTTTAATTTGTGCCACCATTTTAGTAATGAGATTCAAATTTTATTAATATATGAAGAAATTATTAGATTATATTATAAAATCAGTTTACAAATATTAAATTGATTCAAAATCAAGAAAATTAAACAGAAAAACAAAAAGTATTTTAAATATCCTTTGATAAAGGTATTAAAGGTATCCAATGATGCCCTTTTTCTTTCTTTCAGTAACTAATAGTGGTTCCTACTCTAGTGGTTGCTTGCAACCTTGTGAAGATGTTGGGAAAAGAAAAAAAAAATTGAAAGCGTCTTTTACTGCTTTCAAATATTATTTTATTAAGACATTTGAAAGCATTGTTTACTGCTTTCAAAAATTTTTTGATCAGGCGGATAGTCATTAGCAGTTAACTTTTAGTTATTGCAATTTCTTTAAGTTAATTCTTTTCTTTTTTTATATATATATATTTAAAACACAAGTTTTTTTAAATTATCAAAATATTAGATTAAAGAATAATGTATTTATTATTTTTTAATGTGTTTCTTATATCTCACTGATTTCAATCTAAGTTTGAAAATGTGGGTGAGATGTCATGGTAATAATACAAGTTTGAAAATATGTAAATATGAGGCTTTTTTTAATGTTATTCACCTCCCTAAGGCCAAGAGGGCCACTTCATTTGTAAAGCTACTTTATTGTAGTTACAACCCTCTCCCAACTCTTTAACTCCGAAATATGAATGTTGACAAACAAGACAGTTTGGCAGAGAAAACAAGTTTAGCACGGTACTGCCAGTGGTGTGGTGCAAATCAAACTCTTGAAAATCGAAGTTCTTGCTTATGAAGCGAGCCCTCTACCACTAAACCACTACTTCATTAAATTACTACACCACTACCATATATGGTAATAATATAAGCAATTTATTGATATAAGGTCATATAATTTTATTTTAGCATTTTTTATGTTTTAATTTATAAATTTTTAGCATTCCAAGTATAAAAATGAAATAGATGAAATAAATCTACGATTACAAAAAGAACACAGTATACAATTAAATTTGTTCACAAAAAAGGTTTTTTTTTTTTTTTTTAAATTATTGTTTAGTAATAATGTAATTAATTATATAGTGTTTTGCTGTATTATGTAATTTGATTAATAATTTATTTTGAGTAATACTACTTTCCATCTCAAGGCACAGATGATTAAGCAAGACAGAGTATTACTAGAACATACACATAATGTTTATTTTAAGTTAATTAACACTTTAAATAGTTTTTAATCTGTGTATTTATTTTTAAATTTACATAACTATAGTAACTGTTGTAAATATATAATTTTTAAGTAGTTTTGATAAGATCTGTTACAAATGTTGTTAAGAAACCAACCCAACGGAACGCTTGAGTTAAGCGATGCATATAATGTTTGGCATAAACGCCAAGAAACAATGTTTATCAAGCAACTTGTTTTATGAACTGGGACGCGTCGAGCGTCCGAGAAATATATAAATAAAGTTGCATATGGTGCTCGACGTAATTGGTCTAGAGAGAGAGTTAGAGTTAGGGAAGTTGCATAGTGGTGCTCGATGAACAATCATATTTTACTATTTTATTATATGTATATGTTTTAATAATAATATATTCAGAAAACAATATCAAGTTCAGACTTATGGTTTATATATATATTTAAATAAAAGTTACCGCAAAACATTTGGAGCCACTGCCCGGATACAAGCAGATTTTATCTCTGTTTGGGCCGACGAACTATACAGTAAATACAGATAAACTGTTTTAATTTGACAATATATAATACATGTTTGTGTGTGGAACTTATGAAATGATTACGCTCGGGTAAAACCTACCCGTTTACCGAACAAACACAGTTACCTTGTACCACCAAAGACCCTTGTACAACCCTTGATCAATCTTCTAGCGACTCTACCGACTCGTTAGAACTTTCGGACACCAACCCATTTAAATGGTAAAACAGCCACTCAACGAACAACGCCGTTAAAAAGAATATGTCTTTAGAAAAAATTCCTAAGCGTTTAGCAATGAAATCAGTCAAGGAAATGCAACCAAAGGTTTTCAAAGGCACTGAAATCAAAGATATTACTGAATGGTTTGCCAGTTTTTGCGGCATTGCACTGTATAACCAATGGACTGACTTAAGAAAGTTACTTGAGTTGCATATTTAGAAGGAAGAACTTTATTGTATTACAAAAACCACCGACTTGGCTATGTCACATCTTGAAGCCAAACTCGATGCACTACTTAACTCCGCAAGACAACCAATTGCGGCTGTTACCCACCAAGAAATCCCCAATGCAGTTTAACGAATTGAAGAAATACAAGCTGAAGTCGAGTCCATAAGAAGAAATAGCAACTGTCCTACCAAGAATGAAAGGTTTCAACCAAATGGGTGTAACCTCCGTACAAGTGGCGGTCAAGTTATTTGCAATAGATGTCTTAGAGTTGGACATACTCAAAGATCTTTTTTTGATCAATCTTCTTCACATCCAGGGCAAAACAGTTTTCGTCACCCAGCCCCGAATCGAAATCACTGGGAATCTAACTTTCAAAACTTTTATCCGCTTTGTCGCAATTCCTTTTCCAATAGTCAGCCCCACAATGAACAAATCTATCCGCCAAACAACATCAACAACAACAAGAAATAATACGCATTCAGATAACCAAATTCCTCAGCGACACACCAACACACCCAAATCAGATCCTGATGAGGAACCTGGTTCCGAAATCTGGGGTAAAGTTTTTGATTTGAGATTGCTTATTCTTATGGACACTGGTGCTAAATGTAGTATTTTGGATGAAACCGTCTTTAAAAATATTAAAAATCAGGTTGATAAACCACTACCTCACCATGGTACTCTGAAATGTCCTTGTAAAGATCTTATGTCCAATCGATATTGGAAGCAATGTGTTTGAGCATGAAATGCTAATTGGTAAAAACTTAACCCATCTGGTAATTTTAGGATACGATTTTATGAGCCGATTTAAGGTCAAATTAGACTGTGGAAATCATCTGGTTAAATTCGGAGAAAAATTGAGTGTACCATTGATACGAGAACTAGTTAACGATAAATTTAATCATAATAGAATTATGGGCGACACCCTATGTCACCTTCAAACGCAAAGTAATACAATTGCTAGCAAAATGACATTTATTTTTGAGACTTCGTTAAACGGAAGTACACTTAACTACCAACCCAAGAATGTTGATTTCAGCTTGAAAACTCGACAACAAGAGAATTCGACACCAATATTTGATACGCATATTAAACAAGATGAACCTATATCATTCCAGCCACTGCCCAACGACCAATGTGAACACCCTAAGGTAATGACCACAGTATGTGCCTCAAAGGAAATAAAAGCGATACCAAAATGTGAAACTGTCCTGACCATAGCGCACACTCTAGAAACTGATGAAGATTGCCTTTTTATACCAGAAACTTACCTTTTCGAAGAAAAACTAAGTAAAGAGAAAATTTTAGACACTGATGTATACAACGAAGCAATGGAAACAATAAAAGAATTTACTCTTGAAGGCAATAGCCAAAAACAAGTGACATTTAAAGGCCCAGAGGCAAATAAAGTAGGCAGCTCTCTCGAAAACGAAAATGACGAATCAGCAATATTTAGTATGGAAAAAATTGTAACAAAAGGAAAAGAAATGGAAGAATCCAATACTTAGTCAAATGGCAAGGGTACCTGTCATTGCAAAATACCTGGAAACCCGAAGAAAATATCTACGATAAACAGGTAATGCAAAAATATCTAGAGGAAGCAAATAAAAATTCCGCAATAACAATGGTCCAAGCAAGACAAAAAGATAAAAGACGACCTAAAGATCGATTGCCACAAAGATCATTTGTCAATGTAAGGAAGATAATTATTTCGACTTTTATATTAAGCATATTTCTTCTACCTATGGTTACAACAGGACTGTTAATATGCACCAGGTGTATACACAAACCGACCTATGGTTACAACATTAATAAGCAGCAGGAGTATACGCAAACTGACCACAAACAACAACAATAACCTTATATCATTGCTATGCCAAAAAAGTCACCCTCACATGCCAATCAAACCTCCTGAATCAAAAGTCAAAAGAAATTGACTCAAATAAAGTACTGGTAACACAAGGAGAATGTATCTCAGCCATAAACACTAAAATTTCTCCATATGGAGCATTACAACTAACTAGCCCCAACACATGAAGGGCTGTGGTTTCAGACAAGTTTCACTGCTCTTGGATGCGCACAAAAACAGTGAAGTACATACATTTTAATATGAAAATATATGAAGGACAAATTACTGGACGGTCTGTAACAGTAAAACAATATGTCACCAAGAGCCTGTGTTACTATTTCATGCGTCGGTGTATGCCTGGTGAATGGCCTGAATCGGAAATTGTCTGGGAAACCGCTAAACATGATGAAGAAGTTATGAAAAAGTTAGACACATACTCTATTGAGCGAATAGGAGAATTCATCCTAATCAGAAACCTAAAGGCTGGAGGTGCTATACAGCTAACGGAACAGGATGGCAACATACTTACTCTGGATAACGGCATGCTCCTAAAGGATCCCACATTCCCAGAGGATATATTTCACCAATACAAATCTGCTTCAGCTATTTATTGGCAAAAATTAGGAAATGATCCAACTACGACAATTCTAGAAGCACATATTACCGTCACCCTCATGACCCAGAGAATGAGCATGATAAGTGCTTGGGAGCAAATGTGCTTTATACAAACCCAAATCTCCCATATTCACCAATGGATGATTACTCAATTTCCAACAATATCAGCAGAATGGAAACACCAATCCTCGGGTGTGACTGTTGAATCAGCAGGAGATGCGCTGTTGTTGTCAAAATGTGTAAATTATACTAAATATGTCATAAACTATGCCCGTAAAAAGAAAATTTCTGCTTTGAGCATTTCCTATCACCATACCAAGTTCAAATGTTACTTATTTTTTGAAAATTTGCGACAGGAAGTTAATAAGAACCAGTCCTCGAATCCCTTGTAACCTCAGACCTAAACATACCTACTTACAAAATCCAAAACTAAACACCATGTATGAAGTATTGGCCTACGGAAGAGTTAGGATTGTTAAGACCCAGCTAGACAATGTTTTGCCCTCGTCAACAAAACCAATTACCCGCATTTGAGGCTATATCAAGGACATAGTAATCGATAAACCCTAACGACTCTCACTGTATACAGTTTTACAACTAATATCTAATTCTCACAAGACACTACAGATGTTAAAAACAATCGGTGATATCAATGGAGGTGATGTTTTGGCAGGTATTGTATATTTAGGCAGTGCCCTACAAGCTACAGTAGGTGAAGGAAGTCAAATCATTAAAGCCATTGGTGTAGCCATTAAGGACTCATTGAATGGTGTTTCCGACTTGGATGAAAAATTGGTTCTATCAACTGGTGTTGCTTCATCCTCAGTATTGAAAGCCGCTGGAAGAGCAATTAAGGGTGTTGAGGAAGGTGCAGAATTATTTTTTCAAAAATTTATTGGAAGCATTTTGGGATCAATTTTATGGGCTGCAGTGCTATTAATAATTGTATATTTAGTTTTGAATAAACCAAATTGGAGCTATACCTTACCATGTTTGAAACCTCTGATTAAAACAAAGAATATAGAAATAATACCCAATAAAATGCACCAGGACCAATCAACAACGATGTCACCAAAAAGAAATAAACACCTCAGTCGTTATTTCAAATGCCCAGCCTGAAAAGATGCCCATAAAGACAAGAACATTATTTATCTATGGTCATGGCAGGATCTTTGACCGAGAGTCCTGGTAGGGAATTGAGATGCCCCAACCACCACGAGTTTCCTACAGTTGTTTCCTGTAGTGATTATGTTGATTTTTTTTTTTATGATGATGTTTTATTACAATGATTTTTGATGCTGCTGTTTTGCAATGATGCTGTTTAGCAATGATTTTTATGATGCTGTTTTATTACAATGAATTATTAAGTTGATGATGTGCAGTGATGCTGTTAAGCAATGATTTTTATGATGTTGTTTTTTTCATATTGCTGTTTCGCAATTATGGCGTTTATTTATAATTTTCATGATGATGTTTTTTTATGTTTTGGTAATAATGCTGTTTAGCAATGATTTTTATGATGCTGTTTATTGCAATGAATTATTAAGTTGATGATGTGCAGTGATGGTGTTAAGCAATGGTTTTTATGATGTTGTTTTTTTTATATTGCTGTTTTGCAATTATGGTGTTCATTTATAATTTTCATGATGATGTTTTTTTATGTTTTGGTAATAATGCTGTTTAGCAATGATTTTTATGATGCTGTTCTATTATGATGAATTTTTAAGTTGATAATGTGCAATGACGCTGTTTAGCAATGATTTTTATGATGATGTTTTTTATGTTGCTGTTTCGCAATGATGCTGTTTAGCATAATGATTTTTTTTTTTTGAGGTTGCTTTATGATGCTGAATCATATGATGATAATCATGAGTTTTGATGATGTTGCTGCCCAATTCTAATGCGTTTTTTTCAATGGAATCAATAAGCATGTTGTTTTGCAGTGATGCAGTTTTGTTATATTATATTTAGTCAGGGATGGACTTTTCCTAAACCCGTGAGTAATGTTACGAAGGTTGTAAAGAAACCAACCAAGCGGAACACTTGAGTTAAGTGATGCATATAACATTTTGCATAAACGCCAAGAAACAATGTTTATTAAACAACTTATTTTATGAACTGGGACGCTTCTAGCATCCGAGAAATACATAAATAGAGTTGCATATGATAGTTTAAGAAAGTAATGGAAGTTATATAGTGGTGCTCGACAATAATCGGTCTAGAGAGAGTTAAGGAAGTTGCATAGTGGTCTAGAGCATCATTGCACATTATCAACTTAAAAATTCATCATAATAGAACAGCATCATAAAAATCATTGCTAAACAGCATTATTACCAAAACATAAAAAAACATCATCATGAAAATTATAAATGAACACCATAATTGCAAAACAGCAATATAAAAAAAACAACATCATAAAAACCATTGCTTAACACCATCACTGCACATCATCAACTTAATAATTCATTGCAATAAACAGCATCATAAAAATCATTGCTAAACAGCATTATTACCAAAACATAAAAAAACATCATCATGAAAATTATAAATAAACGCCTCGATGAACAATCATATTTTACTATTTTATTATATATATATGTTTTAATAATAATATATTCAGGAAACAACATCAGGTTCAGATTTATATATATATATATATATATATATATATATATATATATATATATATATATATATATTTAAATAAAAGTTACCGCGTAACAGATCAACAAAAATTTACATATGTGGAATTTATAAATCTGCAATCTTATGGAGCCACTTGATATTGATACAAAATGTCTACATAAAATTTTTAAAGATAATTACTAAAAATTATTTTACTAAATGTGCACAACTCAGACCATTTGGAAATACTTATACTATTTAAAACAATATAATTTAATTTAATAGTAAATAATAGTTTTATAATATTTTTATAATTAATGTTTTTTTGTAGATGAATGAGCAACTCAGAAACATAGAGAATGAATATTCAAAAAAAACTGCAGAGGATCATAATGTAACATTTTTTTATTAGTTAATTATTTTGTTTGTTTTTTAATTTAAATTTACATTATGATTGTTTTACACTTCTTAATATAATTTGTATAAAGTTTAGTTTTTTTTGATCAATCAACATATATGCTTTCGAGTTGTATCATGATTTTTAGGTCTTACCAGTTCTTGCTGGTACATAAGAATGTAAAAATAGAGAATATAGTATATCCAGAAGGAAAAAGTTGATCTTTTACAAATAAAGGGTGATAATTAGTATTCAGTATTGAAGGTGGAGTATGAAAGAACTCTTCAAGAACTCCAGAAGCAAATTTTCATTATTTTTACCTTAGTTTTACAGTAACCTATACTTGAAGCCCCAAAATGTTTATTAACTTCTGACTTTTGTAGGGTTTTGAAACTTTAAATCTTTAACTGTGGGTTTGCATGTTGAATATTGTTAAAATTATAGAACCTGACTATGCATGATCTAGGAATATTCATAGCAGTAACAATAACAGCTCTCAAAATAACAATCAAATCATAATAGCAGCAATAAATAATTGGCTAGTGTTTAAAAATGTTGTTAAAAAAAAAGTTTTACTTTTATTTAATTTTCTCAAATTGATTTGTTATTAACATTATGTTAGATTTTAAAAGATAAAAATGTTGTTGCATTTGCAAGCTTGCCAAACTCTCTTGTAAACTGGCATGTTTCTTTGACGTGTGTAGAAACCAGAATTTACAGTCATGTGATTTTGTGTTATAGAGCTGATTAAAAAATTTCTAATTCTTTTTGTTACTTTTATTTTTTGTTTAATGGTCGACTTGGTTTTGTTTAATGATTTGGTAGTCGTTTTATGTTTTCTCTATTGAATATTCTTTTTTTTTTAACTGATGATCAATTGTCAATTGATTCACACAATTTAGATCCATTTTTCTCTGAATTGAACTTTTTTTGTGTTATTCCTTCTTTTTGAAATGATTAATAATATCCCTTTTTTTTATATATATATTATGGTTTTTTACGAAAATAAAATTGAAGCATTTTCGAAATATTTTTTGTTCTGCTTTATTTAATCTTACTTTTAATAAATTTGTTTTAAATAATTAAATAAACATTTCATAGGTTTTTATGCATATTAATTTAATTTGAATAAAATATTAAATTGAAATATTTCCGATAACTTATGTGTCATCTATGATAACTTATGCCTCATCTATTATAACTTATTTTTAATTTAATATAATTATATTATTTATATAGTGTTATTTAAATAAAGTTTTAATATACATATTAATATACACACTAAAAAAATTATATTTTATAAATTTTAAACATGATTTTATATGAATATTGTTTAATTATAGTTTTATTTTTTTTTATTTTTTTAATATGGTCGTGTGATACTTTTATTATTTTATTTATGTTTTTGATGTCAGAAAAGCAAATTTTTTTAAATTTAATTAAGTTTTTCATAGTATTTTTGGAAGTAAAACAAAAATTTTTTCTTTGTACTTAATTAAATTCTTTTATATATTTCTTTCTTACTGCATTCACATTCAATATATCACATTTATTGTATATTGTTGCATCCATTGTATATATTCTCAAAATTAATGTATGCCTGAAACTAAATTCGAAATTAAGCCAAGTAATTTTTTGATTGGTTGGTTTAATTTAGTAAAATATAAATATTAATTTGTTATAACAGACTATAAAAATATTTTTTTTGTTTAGAAAATTGCATCTTTAAGAGAGGAACTTTCTGCTGCAAACAAGTATATAAGTGTATCTTTTTTTTGACATTAGATGTAATATATTTCATGTTTCATATATGGCATATAACATACATAGTATGTTTTATATATGTATATATTATATATATATTATATATATATATTATATGCTTTATATATAGCATATAATATAAATAGTATATTTTATGTAGTATGTTGAACTCCTGTAATACAAATTCTTATGTGGTTTCAAAATATGTCTGAATTAAAAGTTTGAATTAAAATTATATATATATATATATATATATATATATATATATATATATATATATATATATATATATATATATATATATATATATAATGGTTTTTTATGGTATTTATATTATGGTTGGCGGCCTTGTTCGTCAAGGTTCGTGTTTTGGAGTTATAGAGTTGAGAGAGGGTTATAACCACTATTAAGTAGCTCACTATTAAGTTCTCATCTGTAGTGGCCTTCTCGGCCTTGAGGAGGTGAATAACAAAAAAATATATATATAAAAACCCTTGGAATTAGGAAAAATGAGGTCGGCAATAATTTGCTAACCTCAATCTTTTAGAGGTTGGCATCAGGTCGGCAATAATTATTTGATACAAAGGTCTTACCATAAAACATAGAAACGAGTTCGGCAATTTTTTGCCGACCTCAAACACTTTCTGGTCGGCAGTTAGTTTGGCCAAATGCCGACCCTAATGCCGAGGGTTATATATATATATATACATATGTGTATATATATATATATATATATATATATATATATATATATATATATATATATATATATATATATATATATATATATATATATATATATATATAATGTTGAAAAAAAAAGAGTTCTTGTTAGTATTTAAAGTTTCATGCCTTTATAGCACTTGTCAGCCATATATTTAAATCAAAAAATAAAAAACTGTTAATAATGCAAATAAATTTTTAAATGAGTTGTAAAAATATTTTTAAAAAAAACGTTTTTCCTAGTCACCAGTTTCAAGATGGATAAAGGAGTAAACAGCTTTTATGTCCAAACTTTAAAATAATCTCATTCATTTCATTTAATAGGTTGGTATCTTTTTAAGTTTGGATTTTTCATTAAGGCATAATTTATAAGATTAAGTTCATAGATTGTATGCTTCACCTGAGAGAACCTGAGAGTTGTCCACTTTACTGTGAGATTTAAGTTAGCTTCTTCTAACTTCTATACCTTCTTTAAAATCTTGTTAAACAATGGACATGATAAGATAAGAATAACAATTTTTTTAAATGTTGTTTTATGGGCCATCATAATTAAGAGTTTTATTTATTGCAGTTGGTTTGAGTTGTTTTATTTTTATCTGTTTAACTTGTCATTGAAACAATTTAAACAGTTGTTTGAATTTCTGAATGAAGATTTGAATCTTTTGTAGCAGATGTTTCTGGATTCTTTATTAGGTGTTTTAAGAAATTTTTTAAATCATGTTTCAGAAGGTTCTTTATTTGATATCTGAAGAGATTAAAGAGATAAATCATTTTAAAAATGTTTTGAGATTGTTAAAGTATCCACATTTTATACTTTTACGGGTTTTCTTTTTTGCTAATTTTTTTCAAAATGGGTCAAAAATAAATATAGCTTATAATGAATTGGGATGTGTTTTAATTCTTTAAACATTATTTACCTTTGTGTGTTAACAACAAATATGTATCTTGTTTATATCTTAAAAACATTGTCAAAACCCTTTCTTCAACAGATATAGACCCATGTTTCATAATTTTAAGTTTTTATTTGCCATTGCCTTTATTTTGTGTTATTTTTTTTTTAAATTTCCATGTTAATAAACTGCAAATCCCTTGTTTTATATAAAATATTTCTTAGAAATAAACCGAGGCGCTCAATGCTTTATAATGCTTTAAAGAGAATGTAACTAATTTCTTATTATTTTTAGTTTAATAAAAAAAGTTGTGATTTTTAGAAAAGCTGGTGAGTATGAAAAACAGCTGCAAGAATGTATGGAAATGGTTTCAGATGAAAGAAAAGTATATAATTTTATTAACATATTACCTTTTTCTTTGATAAATATTAAAAATTTTAGTTATTAGAAAGGACTGTTTCTATTACATTAGGTAAAACATTGTTTTATTTGGGATTATACAACACTAAATAAGACTAAGTTCAGTGTTTTTATTTTTATAAATGACTTTATTTCTTTTATCTAGAAGTTTTCAGAATATCAAAATCAAAGTTTATTAAAGAGAGAGGAGATGGAAGAACATTATCAAAATATGTTAATGAAATCTGATGAAAATGTAAGTGATGATTTTATGACTATATGACCTTATCATAAACAAAGTCAATTATTTAATCTCTATCCTTCCTCCCTTTTTTTTTTTATCTATATTTCAATAATTAAAAAATGGAATTATGGATATCTGTTCAAATAATACAAGTGCACAACTATTGATGTTAAATATTTTATGCGTATAAAGCAATATATATATATATATATATATATATATATATATATATATATATATATATATATATATATATATATATATATATATATATATATATATATATATCAGCTCTCAGAATTAGGGTCGGCAATGCCGACATAACTGCCCACCTCAAAGTGTTTGAGGTCAGCAAAAAATTGCTGACCTCATTTTTATGTTTTAGTGTAAGACCTTTGTATTAAATTTTTTTTGCCAACCTGATGCAGACCTTCAAAAGGCTGAGGTCGGCAAATTATTCCCCACCTTATTTTTCCTAATATAAAGGGTTGATATATATATATATATATGTATGTATATATATATATATATATATGTATATATATATATATATATTTATATATATACATATATATATATATATATATATATATATATATATATATATATATATATATATATATATATATATATATATATATATATGTACATATATACATATATTTAAACAACTTTAAAATGTATTCTACAAAATAGAGTGCTCAATATTTTTAAAAGAACAGAACAATTATAAATTAGTAGAAAATCACTTAACAAAAAATTTTTTCATTTAACAGTGTGTTTCATCAATAAAGACTTATCAGAAATGAATGATCATATTAAAAAAACTTCAATTTATACTAAAAATTAAATTACAGGAAGTCGCAAATGTCTTAACTACTATAAATTTTCACACATTTGTGGAATTTGCTGACACTGTTATAAAAAGAATTCTTTAAAAATGATTACTTATGCTTTTTTTTTAATATTTTTTAAAAGGGGGATTTAACGAAACTATTATTTCAGCTCGTTTATTTTTATAGTTTTTTAGGAAAAACTTATTTTCGTGCCTACATTTAGAAATTAATTCCGATTTTTTGTTTAATAAGCATTTTTGGTTTGCATGTGTAATTATTTCAAATTTTTCTTGTAGGCATAGTATACATTTTTTGGAAATATTGTTATGTGCAGGCGCTATTTTAAAGATGGACCAATTCAGTATAAAGTCATCAATATTTTTACCTTTTAATTCCCATATATATTTTGACAGCATGGCGTCTTTTGAATACTTTTTATTTTTAAAAGATTGCTTATGATTGGCAAAACGTTTTTTCCATTCACCCTCTGTTATGCCAATATATTGTTTATCAGGTACATTCTTAGAGGAAATAATACATTTATATACCATATTTTTTGATAAACAACTTCCACTCGTTGGACAATTGTTTTTTTGTTTACAATTACAGTTTTCTGTAGTTTTTTCATTTAGGATTTTTTTTTTGTTTAACAAAGCATTATTGTGACCTTTTATAATTCTTTCTATATTTTTTGTGCAACTGTAGCTAACTTTAATTGTATTTCGATTAAAAATTTTATGTAATTTTCTAGAGGGCGGGAAATGCTTATTGACCAATTTTAAAAACACTTTTTCTGTTAGTAGAAACATTTTTGCTATATGGGGGTTGAACCAAATTACATTTCTAGTTCTATTTCGCTTTTTTGTATTCTTTTTTTCAGGGTCAAATTTTAGTTCAAAATTTTCAAAACCACTTTTTTTAAGGGCATCTTCAAGTAATCGTTTAGAGGAATTGAATACATTTTCATTAGAGGAGTTTTGGTTTACCCGATTATTAATTTAAATCAGGATTTGTTTAAGAATTTAGGGTAGATGATTTGAGTTAATATTAATATACAATAATTCAGTGTTTGGTTTTTTAAAAGGCTTACATGAATTTTCAGAGGGGTTAAATGTGACATCAAGAAAATTCACAATATTTTTTAAAAAATTTTGTAATATCTTTTCTAATTTTGTCGAGCTGTGAACCAAATTTTTTACGCATTACTATAAAACCATTGTCACGATAAGGGCCTAAATCTTTTATATTGATTATTTTACTTAATAAATCTAAAATATATAGTCTGACAAATTCAAAAAATTCTGTAAATTTGTTGGGTTATTTGTTGGAAAATATTTCCAAAAAATGTATACTATGCCTTCAAGAAAAATTTTTATTAATTTGATCATTCATTTCTGATGAGTCTTTATTCATGAAACACGGTGTTAAATGAAAAAAGTTTTTGTTAAGTAATTTTCTACTAATTTATATATGTGTGTGTGTGTTTATATTTATATATACATAGATATATATATAGAGAGAGAGCTACATGGGCTTCAGTGCATACGTAAACTGACAATATATTGAGAGCGCACATAGGAGTGTTGCTAGTAAGTGACCAGGGCTGATATTTGACCAGGGCTGGGTTTGATAAACCATAGCTGGGGCCAGGGTTATGACCGGGGCTGTTAAAATCTTTACAAACCCTATAAATGAAATAAATATTTTTTTCTTGTATTAAAATTCTTGTTATGTTTATAAATACATATAGATGAAAATTCTTATTTCTTAAAAATATTATTTTTGCTTTTTTTGTGTGTATTTTTTTTCTTTTCTAATTTAGCTTCTTTTTTTTGGCGATTCTTAAAAAAGTATAGAATAATCTAGAAAAAGTATAGAATCTTAAAAAAGCATAGAATGTTTTAATTTAAGTTTTTTATAAAGTACGTCATGGGTCATTAAATATGTCGGCTAAATTTATCTTTTAAGTAGAAGGATCATTTTTTCTCTTGAACAGAGATTTTTATTCAACATAAAACAGCCCTTTTTAATTTAAATTACTTTTTGTGGAAGCCAATAATATCCTACTTCTGTTTTAAAGTTAAATTTAGTTTCATTAACTTAATGGATTAAGAACACCATGGTAAATTTACCTATAATTCAATAAAAACAACCAGTTAAGTTACTGCAGTTATGTTACTTAATTAAATTTATTTAATATACTCAAAGACTCGCAAAAGTTAGCCATACAAATGTTTCTTTTTTTATCTTATATGTTGTTAACACATAAGATTTTTTGTTAAAATAACATAAATTATTTTGACAAAAAATCTCGAATAGAATATAAAAAGGCAATACCATTATTTTAATATTTTCATTTTATTTAAAGCGTTATCAAGTTTAAACATTTTCCATAAAAACACAAGTTGTTTTTATAGAAATTGTTTAAAAAAGAAATCTATTCGAACAAGAGAATTTTAATCTTTTAAATTTCTAGAGTAACTTACTGTCCTGTTCATATATGGTTAAGACATTTGAGATTATTAAAACTTTGGCATTTACTTTTTTAAAGCCATTTATTAACTTTATTTTCTAGTTATTTTGTTGTCGCCAAGAGTATGAAAATAAGTTAAAGGGAATGTTATCTTCATCTGTCCAGCAAGTAAAAAAAATTTTTTTTTTTATATATATTATTAAGTTATTCTATTGATATTGATACATTACATTCAATTTTTAAATTTAATGACTATATTCTGTTTAAAGTTTTTTTAACTTTAGGATTTAGAAGATACCATTTCAGCTCTCCGCGAGCAACTTCAAATAATGCAAGCTCATATTGATATTTTACAAGCAGAATTAGATGTTAACGAAGTGAAAAAATAGATTTTATATTTATTGATGTTATAATAATAGTTTATTTATATTTAAAAAATTTGCATTAATTATTTATTATATTTATAGAATGTATGTTTTATATAGAGAGAACATGTTTTTTGGGTTTATTTATTTAAAAAAAGAGTTTATTTTGAAAAACAATTTTTGTATTTCATTCTCAGTGTAGTTAAGACAATTTTGAAATATCATAGCGTCTGTATGATATTTTGTTCACTACAACATTTCCGTTAAGTAATCAGGTCTGTGAATTATGAAAAGGTGAAAAAAATTAAAATGAAAAATTTTGCGGTATCATAAAATATAAATGTTTGTAGCGAAAAAACCCAGACCAAAGATTCTTTTTTTTAAAAACCCTAAAATCACAATTGCTTGTCCAAATTTGAATAAGATTTTAAATAAATACATTTTTTAGGTAAAATAAACATCATAGTTAAATAATATGTTCTGTTTTGATCATTTATTGGCAATTTTTCTCAATTATGTATATTAACTATATATAGTTAATATACATCAGAACCGATTAGAACTAGGATCTATAGTGGGTTAAGGCACTTTTTCAAAAGATAACTGAATTCATGTTAATGCCAATGAGTGAAAGTGATCTAAAGACTCCAAAATGGTGTTCTTAAGATTCACTATTAGGAGTAGTAAAAAGGTTTTAAAAATTATATCAAAAAAAAAAGTTTCTTTAAATATTAAAAAAACCTGAAGCAAAAAGCTATCTAAAGCTCTTGTTTGGACATAATACGCTGGTAAAATTATGCCAATTCCAAATTAAAAAATTCAAATAGTTTGTAAATTGCCTTAACTACACCAAGTTTTAAAATATGGCAACATTTTTCCCTTGATATAAATTTATGATAATTATAATATTATGATATGCTACTTATATGTTATAATATTATAGTATATACATTATATAACATTAATATTGCATTAATTAAAATGAATAATCAATGTAAGGTTATTTAATATTACAATAATTTAACTGCATAATTATAAAATTTAATTACACTTCTTTATTGTAATTAGTTTTTAAAAAAATTTAAAAAAAAAAAAAACTGAAGCAAAAAGTAAAATTGTTCTACAAATGAGAATATTATTTAAAAGTATTTTAAATAATATTCCTTATAAAACTAGAACCCTAACTAATTAAAATTTTAATAAATTTAAAAAAATTATTTTATATAGTTGACATTTTGTTTCAGCCATCCAAAATAAGTTTATATTGATATTATTTAAAATTAATTTACTTTCATTGTAAATTAGTATAAGTAATTTACAGTTGTTTGTACATGGTCTATATTTGTGTTAATTATTATTACAATAATATTACAAATAGCTTTAGTTATATGAGTGTGTTCAAAACTCAACAATATCAATTATTTAAAAATAAAATAATTTAATTTGTTTTTTTCTCAAAATATTAAGAATATTTAAAACATTAACTATTTAAGATGACTTTGGAAAAAGTATAATAAAGAAAAGCCATGAAAATAGAAAAAAAAATCACAATTCTGTTATTTTTTTAACCAGTTATTAGAAACATAATACTAGTAATATTTGTTGTGATTTATCAAAATTCAAGTAAGACTTTTTTTTATTTTATTTATTAACTGGTTTTTCTGCGCAGCGGCCTTGTTTGTCAAGGTTTGTGTTTTGTAGTTATAGAGTTGAGAGGGGGTTATAATCACAACTAAGTAGCCGCCTCGTCTGTAGTGGCCTTTTTGACCTTGAGGAGGTAAATTAACAACTACAAAAAAAAAAAAATAATAATAGTTCAACTTTAAACTAAAAATGCTAGGTTTATGGTTGTAAAGATTTTCATTTAATATTAATGATATCTTGAAGCAAATATATCTTATAAATGAATGTTAATGTTATAAAGTTTGTTTTAGTATAAAAAGATCTTTTTAAATAAAGTGAATAATAAAACATAATAAAAAAACAATTTGCACTGAAATGAAAACGCCATTTTTAAAGAATTATGCTAAAAAAGTTGATGTTCAAAAGAAACGAAGGGATAGAATTGAAAAGAAAAAAGATTTAAAGAGGCAAACAGAAAAAAATATAGTGAAGAAAAAGCTTCATGGTAGTCTACTTCTATTTACAAAGCACTTTGATGCGAGAACAAAGCTTTCTTCACATTCTTCACATACTAAAAGACCTCTGTTGCCAAAAAGAGAGGTAGGTAGATTTTTCAAAAGTATTTACATTCTTATTTTTTTTAATCCATATTAATTTTTTTATGCATATATACTTGGTCAATTAAAAAGTTATTTAAATGTTATTTATAGTGTACACATTTGTTGAATTTTTTTGTTGACATTTTTTATTTAAATGTAAAAGTATCTACTATAGTGTACATTTGCTTACTTTTTTAATTATGGTTATTTCTGAAAATGAAAAAAAAAGAAGAATGAAATAAAAGATTGCTACCCTAACCTAAAACCCTATCCGGTGTAGGCTAAGGGTTGGGGTTGCCCTATTTTGTCAGTCAATGTATATACTACTTTGAGTTACTCAATCAAGAGTTAAATATTCTAATATCTTAAATAAATAATAAAAAGAATAAAATTCTTAAATCAAGAGTGTTTTTTTTGAACTAAGAGTATAAGGGGTGGCAGTTACTTCTCTATCTATCAATCTATTTCACTTCTTTTCAACTTGAAGAAACTTTTTTAAAAAGCTATATATAACAAACTATTCAAGCTTTTAGAAAAATTCAAATACCTGTACCAACATCAGCATTAAATAAACTTTTGTGTTCCACAAAGTTCAGTTTTAGAACCACTCTTATTTCTTCTTTTTATTAATAATTTCAATACTTCTTTTAAATTTGCATCTGCTTAACATTTTGATGATGATACTAACGTGCTACTGGACAACAAATCATTTAAAAAAATAACAAATTTATTAATCATGTACTTGGAAATCTTGGAAAACTGAACTGATCATTTTTAAATCCAGTCTGACACCAAGTTAGTTAGAGTAATTTAAGTGGACAAAAATTTTATTCTGCAGGTTTTAATGAATACCTTGTATTAAATTTAATTCTAAACAATCTTTACAAGACTATCTAAATGACTTGGCAATAAAACATAACATATATAATGGAATGCTGGTCAAATATGGTAGTGGTATCTTGTTAGAGCACTTGCTTTATAAAAAAGAAGTTTCAAGTTCAATACCCACTGTGTTCTGGGTAGTAGTGTGCTCAAATTTTTTCTCTGTGGAGCAGCCTTGTTCGTCAAGGTTTGTGTTACAAATATATACTAAAAGTATGCAACTGTAGCATTTCTTAACTATCAATTTGTATGTAGGAAGATTTGTTGCAGAGAGATTATTAGATTGAGAAGACATTAGCCCAAGAACCATCACGAAAAAAATAAATTATGCAATGCTAATTTTCACTAATAAACAAAGCAAAAAAGATTGAAAGTTTACCCTGCATAAAGCCTTAAGTTAAACAAAAAATCAGTAGTATCAATCAGCAGGTCCAACTATGTTTACAATACGTTTTTGAACCTTGTCTAAAAGAGAAAGGGCATCATTGTACGATCCGCTTCATATATGACAACAGTAATTCATGCAAGGATGGACTTAAGATATATAAAGATAAAGAACAAAATCCTGAGTAAGAAAGTGGTGAGCACGCTAAAGAGATACAATGTTAGCAGATGCTAATTTTGCAATCGATTTGATATATGGTTTCCAAGAAAGATTGGAAGTAGGAGTTAATTCTAGAAAATGAATAGTAGATGTCTCATCGAGTACATTACTGTTCATAAATATAGGAAGATCTAGATTATTGTGATTAGGATTAGCTGAAAAAAATTTGAGTTTTATCTGAGTTAAAGTTCACCAGCCATTGAGAGCCCCAAGCTGTAGCAGAAGTGAGGTCCTTTTCAAGCTCAAATGCCCCTCCCAAGCAATCAGAGAGTGATGCTTCTTGTGAAGACAATAATAAATGGTAGTATCATCAGCAAACAATGCCACCTTAGATGTGAGAATTTCTGGGAGATCATTAATGATCATAAAAGCTTATGGAGAAGACCAGCATGACAAACTTTATCAAAGGATTTAGAAATGTAGAGAGCAATAATCTTAACCTCTCCACATCTATCTAATCCACAATAAAACTGTTTATTACCGTTAACAAATCAGCCGTAGAATGAAAAGATTGAAATCTATATTGATGATTAGAAAGTAAATTATTAGTTAATCAATCAACCAGTTTGTCAGCTATATCAGGTAGAACACAACTAGTGAAATCAAGAGAAGATATTGATGAGAAGTTTTTAGCAAACAATTCAGCTTTGTCTTTATGTGAGGTGACAAAATCTAAACAATACAAGAGAGGTGGAATAGCAGATTTGCCCTTATTATAGATATTGTTAAAGAATATCCAGAAGCTATGAGAGTTTAATTTTTTAGATAAAATATTTTCATGACCTGAGAATATTAGGCTCAGGCATTAAACTAAAGCTTTTTAAAATGATTTTTAGCAATAGTAAATATACGTCTGTTTTCTGGAGATTGGTTTTGCTCATAGGTATGAAAGTAATGGTTACGATTAGAAATTGCAGCAGCACAATTAAAGTAGAACCATAGAGAAGAATGAGGCTTAACTTAAAATTGTCGAGAGGGAATAAAAGATTCCATGCCAGCCTGAATCCAATAAGTTACATAAGTAGTGCATTTGTCATGGGACAAAGACATCACAAAGAAAATCACAGAAAGAGTCCCAGTTAGCATTAAGGTAGTTGAAAAAGGTACCATGATAGGGAAAAGCCTGACCCTGATGATGAAGAAGATTTGAGATGATAGTTTTAGATAGATCAAGTTTGATCAGAAGCAAGTGTGAATGTGGAGAAACTGAGCGCTAAATAAGATCAGAAACAAGACATCAGTCAAGTAGAGGAGGTAAATGATTAGGATTGCCTGGGAAGAGAGTTGGAAAATTGACTATTTGTGTTAGAGATTGAGAAAAGCAAAAAGGCTGCGGAGACACTGGTACTAAAGCCAAGCCATTCAGTGTGAGGAATATTCCAACAACAAAAATATTGGCTGAAGGATAATGAGAAAGAGCTTGGTCAAATTGATCATAAATAATAAAAGAGTGCAGTCTTGAGGTGAAGGAGAGCAATATAAAACAAAGAGTAAGGCAATTGAGTAAAGTGATGCTAAACAAAAACACATAAAAGAATAGTCTGTGAATTCAAACTAGTTTCACAACTAGTGGATGAGTTCTTAGAAATATAAATGCCCTGGCTAAGCATGTGACTATTGGAGTCTTTTGGAATTAAAGGAAGATAACCATCAACACTAAGACCACAAGATGAGACAGCTGTTGAATGGTTTAGAGAACTTGGTGATGATGATAGTTTTTTGTGTTTTATAGTTTTTGGTACTTTAGTCATTTTCAAATTTTTTAATGAACTTGAATCAAAGCACAGATTGTGTTTAGTAAACTATTTAATAGTCTAAGCAATTGTCTCATGACTATTAATGAACTGTGAAATGAAATGAAGCTGTAACAAAGGACTCCAAGTGTGGTCTTGACAATGCACAGCAAAAGTACGAACAGAGACACCATTAATGCGCGACATGGCACTGTTAGTACTCTTATACTTTGATGGAATCAGCCTCTCTGAGAGCTACAACATAGTTCAGGAAACCTGACTTACAGCTGGCCTCAGAACCATAAAACTGAGTTTTAGAGCTGAACCCTCATTAGGAGAGTATAGAATGAGTTGTCTAGACATAAAAACAAAGACACAAGCAAAACCCATTCATTGAGTCAAGAAAATCCAGCATTCAACACCCTAAACTGAAAACAATGTATTATAAATACATTGTTTTCAGTTAGGTTATCTACGCCAGTTTCAACAGATTGAATCTGTTTACCTCTTGAGTCTTTGCCTAGGAGGTGTTCTACAAGACAGTAGCTGGATGCCTTAAATGTCTGCTTAAGATAAGTATTTTTATCAAGACACTATCTCTAGCCTTTTTTCAACTAGGAGCCACATGGCAAGGGGATTTTTTAAGTTAGAGTTGGCTTCTCCTAGCCTTTGCTTCAAAATGTTTATCCTACATGGCAACAGGACGTGAAGCAGGTTGTACTTGGTTACATGTTACCAGTAGCAGGATAACCTGACCTGACTTGAAATTTTAAAGTTGTCAAATCAAAATTTCAAACTACTTAAATAAATACAATATATACATGCACACATACATACATACTTACATACCTACATACATACATACATACATACATACATACATACATACATACATACATACATACATACATACATACATACATACATACATACATACATACACACACACACATGCACACATACACACATAAACACATGCACATATACATACATACATACATACATACATACATACATACATACATACATACATACATACATACATACATACATACATACATACATACATAAATGAAATATCACTTATTATCTTAAATTTTTCTGAACAACATAGTAATAATTATTACATAAAAAACAGGAATCCTTAAGAAGATCAGTTATTGATTCACCTAAAAAGACAGTAATCAGCAGACACATTCAACCCAAGCACAACAATGAGAGGCAATCTATATTTACTGGGAAATCAATAAAAGTTGTTGCAAAAAATACAACACAATGTTCCCTTCTAGGTAAGTTTATAGATTTATCATTATTTCATTTATTTAATGGTTTATTATTTAATTTTTTTTTTTACTGTAGGAGGGTTTTATTATATTTCTTTTTTCCTAAAGATAGTCCTTCTACAGAGAAGTCTCCATTTACAACATCTAAACTTGTCAAATCAAATAATCAATCAAATGTTACAGAAAATCGCAAGGTAAATTTGTTTTGTAACCTTTTTTCTTCCTAAAGATTTGTATGAAAATATATTGAGAGCTTAAGTCTGAATGCTGTGTTTGATTGTAGCAATCTTTGGCTGCAAAAGTTGTAGTCACAAATCTACATCCTAATGTAACTGATGATGATATTAAGGTAAAATCTTTGATAATATATATTTTAATTTACTTTCTTTTTTTTTTTCCAGCCGATTATAATCTGCAAAACAGTGGCACCTTTTTTATTCCATTCATTTCATCTGCTTTTGTGTCTAAAAATTCCTTTTTCTTGGAATAATTCTTATTTGAGGATATTCTTATAATTCAAACTTTTATTTCTTATAGTTCAAACAGCTTTCTTAGTATTCCTTTTTTTTTTTCTTCTTTAAACTTTTTTTTTCCTTTAAACAGAAAAGTAGAACCTTTTATGAAATCTTCCCAAATTTTGCTTGAAAAAATGTGGAATCACCTAGAAAGATATTCTTTAAATAGTAGTTTTCAAAAGATCTTTCATGTAACTTTAAAAATATAATATTAATTTAGTAAATTTAGTTTAGTGCATATTAAAATTAGTATATTGTAATATTTTATATTACATTATTTCATTTATATGATGTATAATATATTACGTAAAATAAATTATTTTTAATTTTTCTTGTTTTAGTAGCTAAATGTGATTTTTTGTTGTTTTTTTTTTGTTTATTATTAATCTTTCTTTTTTTTTTTAAACTCAGAAAAAGATTATTTTCAAATCTTTTTTTTTTTAAACTTAATAAAGACACTTAGTTGAATGTGCTGGTTACTGTCTTTTTTAAAAAAATCTCAATTTTAAAATAAATCAAATTTGACTAATTTATGTGTATCGGGTTTTTTAAATTCATTAAATATATTTATATGTGTATTCTAGGAATTGTTTGGTGTGTTAGGAGATCTTCGACGTGCCTCATTAACAGGTTTAGGAAGCGCAGAGGTAATTTATAAAAACACAGACGATGCATTTGCTGCTTACAGTAAATACCATGGAAGAAATCTTGATGGTGAGGAAAACAAATTTATTTAATAGTTTGTTTCAGTTCTACTATGTTGATATTTTTTACTACTTACATTTTCCTTAGGTCAACCCATGATACTAAAACTAACAACAACTGATGAAAATGATATGAATAACAGTGGAATCATAGGTCGATCCAGGTAAATAAATTCTATGGTGTATGAATGTTGTAAAATGTAGCATATGTATTAAGTATTTAGTAGGAATTTTGTTAACAAAGATTCACTTCAAAAGAAGTGAATCTTTGTTAACATTATTTTTATACCATTGTTATTAACAAATCAAAATATGGAGGACAAAAACATGCAAAAGTTAGCATTATCATTTATCTATAGACAATAAGTATACAAAAGCTAATTTTTTTTTTTCGTAATGTCGTGTAATATATATATATATATATATATATATATATATATATATATATATTATATATATATATATATATAGTCCTAAATTTAAATACTTTACCTTGGAAACCACTTTGACTGACATGAATTGATTAATGTAACATCCAAAACATGATTTTAAATTTAATTTTTCCATAAATCATGAATATAATTACTAACATGTGAACTACTTTGATTAATATAATCCCAAATTTGTGAAATAATATTTTAAATCATTTGGAGTAGTAGATAGGTAAGCTTGTTTGTCACAAATAGGATTAGTGTTTTGGTTTTTTTGTAATAGTTCAAACAGTTACAATAATCTTTGATAATAGTTAATGTGTTTTTGGTATACCATAGTTTATTGTTTTTTGACTGCACTAATTGGCCCAAGATCAGGCACAGCAATGGGTGGAGGTTTTGATGCATCTGATCCTACTCCTTTTTTACTTTTCCCACTATCATTCCCCTCCATCCAAAACAAAGTTTGCTGTTCCCTTCTCAAAAAAAAATTGTCTAGCTAATTTGAATAAAAAAGTTTTTGTACTTTAATGCATAGCTTACTCTATGGCAGGGGTTCCCAACCCTGTGCCCACAGGCACCATGATGTCCGCGGACTGATTTGTATGTGCCCACCACTATTTGACAGATTTTTAATTAATATTTGAAAAAAAAATTTCATGAATATTAATTTAAAATGTTAAATGTTCTAATTTATTATCACTCAAAAATATTGTTTTAATATTTTTGAGTGCCTAGGTTTATTAAATATGTTCATGTGTTAGCAATATTGTATGTATGAGTGGTTCCTTTGCTGACAGTTCTTATTGCAACTTGTCTAGTTGCAAGCCAGCTGCCAGCCTGGAACAGGGAGTGCTATTTGCACATCACTACTTGTACACGCAAAAAACCTGAAATAGTCCCGATACTGTTACTATCCTAATTAAAAATAGGTGGTGCCTGCCACCCTATCAATGTTTTAAAATGTGCTCTAGAGTACAAAAAGATTGCGAACCCCTGCTCTAGGGTAATTCCATGTAAAATTGATCCAGGTCACATCACCATACAACTCAGATTTTGCTGATTTTTATACAGTTGAGAGTATTTAGTAAAATTAAAGTTCCCTGAAAGTTTTAGCCACTAGCTCCAAGAAAATCTTAAAATACGACCATTTTACTTTTAGCAGATATTGGCCAGGCCCCTCTTGTCTCCTCAGAATTGACATATTTATTTAGAGGTTTCAAGTCAAACAACTTCAAAAATATTTTATCTTTTTACTTATAAATTTGTATCTAGCTATTTTTGGTTTGACAAATTCAATAAAATGATCAGAAACATAAAAATTGTTATTATAGTGCTATTATCATTTTAATCAAATATAGGCAATTTTTTATATACCTGCTTGTAACGCCTAAGAAACTCATGTAGCCTTGATTATATAAAAAAAAAAGTTTTACACATCATTCTATATTCATTGATCTTTTAGAAAACATAAGATTTTTGATCTGCAAGTTTATGGATTTCTATATATAGATACTGGCATGGTCTACACTTTTTTGTAGCAGAATATTGAAGTTGATTTTTCTCTAGCTTACAGACTAGTAGGAGATCTGAAACTTTTGGGACTTCTGAAGTTCTGATAAGCATGCATGTTAAAATTGTTTCCAGAGCCCAAGGCACCAGGAGGGAGGGGATGGGTCATGTGCCCCACTTTTTCAGCAGTTCATTTATTTTCTCTTGTTCCATGCCCCATTTATTTTCGATTGTGATAAGATTTCCTTAGATGCTTCAACGTTTAAAGTATATATATATCCATTTGTTGTTACAGATGCATCAATGATACAAATTGTGTTGGTAATTAAAAACAATTTGTATCATTGATGATATCAAAAAAAAACAATCATCTGCAGTAGATGGCCAGAAAAGTTTGTTAAAAGGGATGTTAACATAACATAAGGGATGTTAACATAAACGTTGCCATAACATCTATAACAAATGACAAAGTTTTAAAATATTTTGCTATCATTATGAAAAGATTTTAATATGATAAATTTCATTTATCATACCAATCCAATTAAATGACCTTAATTACACAGAATTAACCTTAATTACACAAAATAAACATTAATTATATAAAATAAAGTGTTAGTTTGCTGATTAGTTTGAGAAATTTAGATGCCATAAAAAAAAAACCGCCTGGTAAGATCTTGTCGAAGAATTAAAAGTGTTTAAAACATCATTTCAGTGTATTAATCTTAGATGGAAATCCCAATCAATTCTATGAAAAATAGAAATTGTTTTCTTCCTCTTTTGGGCTCATATCTTCAATGAAAGAAAGATTTACACAGTTAAAACAATTAATTTAGAAATTTAGATGTTTTTTTGTATTATATTGATAGTTAGCATGAAAGAAAAGAAATCCTCAAATTGTGGGCAGCTCTTAAAAGTTCAAACAAGTTCAAAACCAAACTGGGTCAGCAAAAATCCGGGTTTTTTTTTTTTAAACCCGACCCAGTGGCTTTTTTTTGGTAATTTTGGTTTTTATTGGGTTAATGTGGGTTTTTTTGCATTTTATTTTTATATGTTAATTTTTTTTTTTTTTTTTTGTTTAATGATATTGAAAGTTAGTATAATTTTCTACTTAAACTTTATTTAAAATATATTTTTCATAATGTTATTTAATTATTTATAAAAAAAAGTTTACAAATTATTTTGAAAAAGGTTTCAAAACATAATTTAAAATTTTAATATAAAAAAAAATTTCACTTTAAATCTATATGTATTGATTTATTTTAAACTTGCTTCTCTGCGCATTGGCCTTATTCATAAAGGATCGTGTTTTGGAGTTAAAGATTGAGAGAGGGTTGTGACCACAATAAGTAGCCTCCTTAACTGTAGTGTCCTTCTCAGCCCTAATAAAAATATTCGAATAAAAATTGTGATAATGTATTTTCAAATAATGATTCAAATATCACTAAATCTATTCCTGATAGCTGTTATTGTTGGTTATAATAGTTAATAATAATTTAGATAATAATAAGTTAATAATTTGGATAATAAAAACAGTTAATAATTAATTTAGTTGATAATACAATAGTTATAATGTTAATGTTGGTTATAATACTTCATAAAATTATAAATTATCTTTAAAAAAATCCCAATAAAACCCCTGATTGCCCGGGTTTTATTGGGCAGGTTTTTTGGGTGGTTTTTTTAGTGCCAACCCTGAGACCGAATAATGATGGTTTTCTCCTCTTTATTGAAATAGTCAGCGTTCAAATCTTTTTATCATAGAGTAGTCATCAATGAAATTACTTCACCTTATGTTTTCATCTTTATAAAACAGCCTAAAATGCTGTCTACATTTGATTTGTTTCTAAACACTGGGCCATGTAAATTTTTTGTTAACTTTACCTGCTGTCAATAATGTTGTTGGTTAGATTTTATTTACCTAGTTTATTTACCTATCAATTGAAAGCAATATTGCTGAAAATTTTGATTTTTTTACACTAATCAAAGATTTTCTTGATAAAATAACCAGAAAGATTAAATTAAAAAATTAGTTACCTATTAAATAAATTATGTAATCAAAATATTCCTGTTTATGTTGAATGTAAATTAAACATTTTATCGCAATTTAATTTTTTTCAATTTTTATTATTTTTTTGTAAAACAAGCTAGCAAGTTTATAAAATTGTCTGGAGGCAGCTGGATAAGTTTTGCCGAAGTTGCAAATAGTCCAATATGATTTTGATATGGCTTGAAAAACGACTGGAAAAATTTGTAAAAAAATAATTTTTATTATACAGAATTATGAATACAATACAAGTCTGAGAAACTTAAATCCTCACAGCTATTAGTTTTTATGTAATGTTGTTAGTATTGTAGCATTAAATAATCTTAACTAAGCTCATTCAATAAATTGTCTATCAAGATTAAGGGCACAAACTAAGAACTACAATAAAAATTATTAAAAATGTGAGAAAAGAAGTTCTTTAAAAAGTGACTTTAATTTTAAACAAGCTTTTAAACCAGTCGCTTAACCAATGAACGTCAATGTGTGAAAGCAAAAATACGATGAGTTACGAGCTATCACCTATATACTAATGACGGTGCCCGCGATTATATTTAAAAGATATATAAAAAAAAATTTCGCTGTCTGCCTTTCAATTAAACAAAAATATTTTTATTTTTACAATCATTTACAGTTAATTACTTTTAATTTTATAATTTTTATGTTTTGAATATATAAATATTACTGATTGTTTTATTTTTATCATTAATTACGCTATAATAGTTGTTTTATTATTTTTAATTGTCTCCTTAGTCGACATTCTCAAAGCGCAATGCAACATTATGTCCCACCGCCACGTTTGCAATCCACAAAGCCTGTCGTATTTACTGTGAAGTTATAGACTTGTTTTGTTGTTTTTTTACGAAATTTATATTTATAACAAAATTAAAGAAATAAGAGGTTAGCATAATCAAGGTTTTGATAGTTTAATATAATGTTAGATGGTACATTTTTATCACTTCATAAACAAATATTTAGGTTGTTTGTTTTTTAAAAATGTTACAAGACCTTATTATAAACCATTTTGAATCTTTTTTAAATAAATCAGTTTGGTTGTTAAAGAAAATTTTGTTGTTGTTTTTTATTCAAAGGTATAACCTTTTTGGAAGCGTTAACCCCTAACCCAGTTTGCGTTTCGTCAATTTTACTCAAAACGGTTTTAAAAAATCCTTTACATAAATATTCTCTAAATAAGCGACTGAATAAGTGCAAATTTCATAAGTGCGAGGCATTTGCGAAAACTGGCATTAGAACAAGCTGTCATAAGTGCACCAAAAAAATTTGCAAACAATGAAATATGTGCCCTGAAAGAACTTGCAAACATTGGCATAAGTGCGAACTGAAATAACCGCAAAGCAGTTGCGAAAACTGACATGAGTGTGCCGAAAGAGTTTGCAAACATTGGCATAAGTTCAAATTGGCATAAGTGTAAACCGTCTTAGTTACGAGGCATAAATTGGTTTATGTGTAAACTGGTGTTATATGAGCCAATATAAGTTCCAAAAACTGGCATAAGTGCGCCAAAAGAATTTGAAAACATTAGCATAGAATTTGTACTTATACCAACTGGCATAAGTGCGCCAAAAGAATTTGAAAACATTAGCATAGAATTTGTACTTATACCAATATTTGCAACTGCTCCGTACTTATGAGAATTCGCTCGTATGCTAGTTTGTACATAAGCCAGTCTTTGCAAATTCTTTCGGCGCACATGCCAACTCCACTTACGCCATTTTGCACTGATACCAAGTGTTAGCAAATTCTTTTGACGAACTTATGCTAATTCAAATTTAATCACCTCTCGCTTATGCCAATTCAACAAAATTGCAGATCTCACTTATCCCAATCAGCGAATTCCTTAAGCGCTCTTATGTCATTTCAAATATCGTCCCATCTCTGTTCTTTCGGTATTTTCAAAAATTTTAGAAAGAATAATCTTTAAAGAATTAACAAATATTTCAACAAAAATAACTTACTTTATAACAAATAAATCGGTTTTAAAAAAGGTAACTCAACAGAACATGCAATAATCCAGTTTGTGCATGAAATCTCGAAAAAAATTAAGTTTTACAGAAAATTCTGACTTTCTTTTTGATGCATCCCATAAGTTTCTGGACAGAGTGATTTTTGTAAGTTTTAGCAGCGTAATCCCATTTTTTCTTCAAATCTGTAGCTGATTTTACTGTTTTTCCACTAATTTCAATTTCTTTTTTATGATTGCCCAATATTTTTCAATAGGACGTAATTCGGGGCAGTTTGGAGGATTCATCTTTTTAGAACCAACATCACTCCATTATCACCGTAAAACTTTTGAGCTTCTTTTGAGTAATTTATTGTGGCTAAATCAGGCCAAAACAATACTGAAGTACTTCTATGAGCTTTAATTAGTCGTTTTATACGAGAAAGACAACATCTCACGTATTCCGAAGATTTCATTGTGCCCAAACAAACATGAATTGGTGATTTTTTACCGCAAGAGCAAAGTGCCTGCCAAATCATCAACTTTTTCGAAAATTTATCAGTCATTAGATACTTGTATTTATCACTCTTATTTTAGAATCATAGTAGCATTTGAACATAAGTTTCGTCATCCATCAAAATGCATCCATTATGTTTTGTTAACAAGTTGTCATACAACTTTTGAGCTCGACTCTTTGCGGTTGAATTTTGTTTATCGTTTCGATTTGGCATTTTAACTACTTTAAAACTTTGATATCCAAGTCTCTGTCGCCATTTGCGTACAAAAAAATTGGAAACCTATCAGATCAATCAGGATGCTCTTCCATTGAAGTCTCCAACCGTTCGAGAGCTCTAGGATTTGCTGTGCATTTTTTTCGACCACTTCCTTGCTTTCTCTGAATAGTTTTCTGTTCTGTAAACCGTTTAAGAACAGTATCTACAGTTCTTCTTGATATTTTTAATGATTTCGCCAACTTTCTATTCGATAAAGTTGGATTTTTTAAGTGTTTGTCCACAATCAAAAATCTTTGTTTAGCTTGCTTGGTTGACATTTTGAAACTACATAATATTTTTAATTAACTTTTTCTGCCAAAATGTCCTATTATACAAACACTACCACACACAAAAAAACAATTTCAAAAAACGACCGTTAACTAGCTTTACCACACCGCAAAAGGTGGACAGATTTTTCCGATAGCATGCCTTATCATGTAAGCAGATGAAACTAATCTATTCCTCTCAAGCAGTAATATTTATGAACTCTTTACCACTATGAACAAAGAATTAAAATATATATCAAATTGGTTTAAATGTAATAAGCTAACTTTAAATATTAATAAAACCACATGAACTCTATTCCGTTCGTATGCAAAAAAGCGGTTTTACCAACAAACTTGCCGCAACTTTATATGGACAAAATTGAAATAAAAAATGATCCCGTTACAAAATTCTTTGGCGTTTATCTCGATGAAAACATCTCCTGGATCCAACACATTAATTATGTATCTATTAAAATTTCAAAAAACATTGGGATTCTATATAAAGCTCGTAGCTACCTTAATAAAAATTGCTTAAGCCAACTTTATTACTCTTTCATCCACGGTTACATAAATTACGCTAACATTGCTTAGGGAAGTACTGTAAAAAGTTAAAACTTCTTTATCGTCGTCAAAAACATGCGATTCGCATAGTTAACTATGTTGATCGTTTTACACATACAAAACCTATTTTTACTAAAATGAGATTATTAAATTTATTTGAACTCAATGTTTTTTAAGTTTTATGTTTTGTATATTTATGGAGAAATAACTTATCCCTTACCGCTTTTTGAGTTTGAAAATAATGTTTTCAAACTCAAACCTAACAACAAATACGATATGAGGAACATACATATTTTAAAACAGCCGTTTTGTCATACAATCAATTTTGCATTGCTTCTCTTGGACCCCACCTATGGAATAATATTATTCCGCGGAATTTCGATCAACTAACTTCCTTTTATCTTTTCAAGCTCAATCTAAAAAAATGTATTTTTCACTTGATAATATTCTCAGATACTTCTAATATTTTGAAAACTGTTATTAAACTTGAATTTTATTACTTTTTTATTTTAATTTTTACTTTATTTTATTGTATATTATATTTGTCTTTATTTTGCTTGCTTGTATTTTATAAGGTTCTGACGAAAGGTCTTGTAATCTTCTTTCAGATCTTAGCTTATGTTTAATTGTTAGCAGTTTATATATGTGCGTATTTATGCATGTGTAAGTGTATATATGCTTATATTTATATATGTGAGTGTTTTTCTTATTTTAATTGTGCTGATATTAGTACTTTTTTAATTGCATATAATTGTGCTGTGACATTTTAATGTAAGCGAAATTTGAAAAAAAAAAAAAAAAAAAGAATTCTCACTTATAACAGTTTGCACTTATTCAGCCTTCTAATAAAAAAGACAACTGTATGACTGACATTTCCATTGAAGTTATACCATGCTTTAAGTTCAGATTGTAGTTAAAAATATGTTTTTTAATAAGTTCTTTTGGCTATAGATATCTCTAGCAACTTCTGAAATTACCTCAGAAATGCAAAATATACCTGAGCTTGTTATTTTTGTAACCTTTTTGAATAGTTTAAAGAGTATAACTATAGTTATTTTAGTTTGATGTAACTAAGTATAATAACAAAATAACCGTCACTGAATATTCGGCTGCCGTCACCGAATGATCGGTATTCGGCAAAATCACTAATCGTGACAACTCTACTCATCAACGTACAAGAAGTTTTGGTACATATTGGTTAGACTCTATACATTCCAGCCGGATATACTTAGCAATAACTTGAAATACTTAACGAATGAATTCTAATTTTTTTTTATTTTGAAATTGATTGTACCATTTAACATGTTTACTCAGCTTAAAAACTAATCTATTTTTTTTGAGAGTTGGTTCCATCGTGGCCTGCATCTTGCTTTCAGTGACCTTTTTTAATGCTGCTGTCCATTTTTGTTTAAATTTTTTGTTATCTTTTGCTGATTTGTTGTTTTTCAACAAGATTCCTTTTATAATTGCCCAGTAACTCTCGATAGCGCGCTGCTCAGTGCAGTTTGTAGGATTTGCATCTTTTAGGACAATTTCGATGTCATTTTGATTGTACCACTCCATTGTCTTCTTGGTGTTGTGGATTGTTTTTAAATATGGCCAAAAGATAATTGATATGCTGTGTTTGTTAATAAATGCCAAAAGACTTTCTGAAGACGATTGATTCAGTGATGTACAAATTGGAAGTCAAAGTTTTTTTGATTGGCGTATGAAGCTCTCTTAAGACCACTAAAGCAAATAGCCACACGAGGATTTTCGGACCAAACTTTTTAGTATGAATATACTTAAATTTGTTGCTGGCATAGACACCTTTTGGATAATAACATTATTGATGGCTGGGCAACTGTGAGAAATTCTTTTTACAGTAGTTTTGTTGTCCTCAATAATGCATAAATATTTTTTTGTAATCAAAATTTAATGCTCCAATTGTTCGCTTCGTAGTTTCTTCCTTGGTGTAAGCCTTCAAACCCTTGCACTTAAGTGCTTTTCTGACAAGGAAACAACTGTATTCAAAATTTCTGGCAAGCTCTTCTAAGAATTGGCATGGATTTCTTGTAATTGACAATTTTGAAAATCTACTCAAGTATTTACTCGATACAGTGTCAAGTAAAGATAAAAGATCTAAAAAATCTTGACTTTCTTAACAAAATTCAGAAAAACTGCATAAAAGATTGCATTGCACAGAGATTCGAAATAATCGAAAAGTGTCTATAATTCCAGATTTGCGAAAGTCTGATATAAAAAGTTCTAATTATACAATACAATTACAAAAGTTTGAGTTTTAAAAAAAAATAATTTGAGAATAAGAAGATATGGTCTTTTTAAATGTCAATTTTGAAAAAAATAAAATTGAGAAAATATGGTCCATTCTAACGGACCATGTTTTCTTATTCTCAAACTATTTTTTTTTTTTACATCTCAAATATTTGTATTGAACTGTATTGCATAATTAGAGCTCTTTGTAAAAATAATTTGAAAATAAGAAAAAATGGTCTACTTAAGTGGACAATATTTTCTTATTCTAAAATTATTTTTTTCCAGACCACATAATGCAGCTGTTCAAAATTGACATTTTTGGAAGAAAAATCAAAGCGATAATTTTATATTTTTATCTCATTTCTCAAACAGCTGTGAATTTTCACCAATTAGAAATCAATCAAGAAAATGATAATTTCGGTGCATAATGTAAAATATTTTATAAAATTACGTTTCTTTCCATTAAAATGTAAAGAAAGAAAACCGTTTAGACTAAGAAATAAAAGCTTACTTAAATTTGATTTTTAAAAATTCTGTATAGTTCTGTAAAAATCGGAATAATTTTCACAGAATTATACAGAATTAAAATCTGAAAATTGCATAATTTTTACAAACAATTTTGACATAAAATAAATAAACAAAGACATTTTATTCTTACTTTTTTTATTTCGTTAAGTTTCGATCTTTTATTTTTTTTTACTTAACTTATTTTAGAGGTATACAATTTAAATAGAGAATAAGCGCCTTTAAATGATTTTAATCCAATCCAGACAGGGGCGGATCTAGACGAATTAGTAAAGAAGGAAGGTGATTTTTAATTTTTTTTTTGATTCGGTGGATTTAGACTATTTAGTAGGAGTAAGAGGAAAATTTTTAGGTTTGTGAGCAGGCAAGCCCACCGATCATAATGCATTTTTAGTTTGTTTTTTTTATTGAATACTGTGTTACACTGCCTTAATCAATCTAATTATGATTTTACGTCATATATTAATATAGGATAACTGTCAGAGGAAATGGCAAAAAAAATAAAAAATAAAAAAAATTAAGTACTGTGTGAATTTTGTAAAATGTCAATGATGCATAAGATTTATTGTGAAGAAAATAATCGATTACCATATTACATTAAGTTACTTTACTAAATGGCAACTATTTATCTATTTGAAAAATTCAGAGTATTTTTTTATTATTTGACTTTATCTTAAATATAAGTTAAATACTAAAATATGCTCTAATAAGATCCTGAATTTTTCATGGAGATAAAAGACACACCAAAAAAGATAACTATAGTTACCTTTTGGCGCGTCACGTCATATTTTAAGTAATTTAAAATAAGATAAAACAATAATATCATTTTATGATTATAAATAATGTGGTTTATATATGAAGAGTACACGGAAAAAAACAGCAAAGTCACATTTAAAAGTATATATTTATAAAAGTTTTCATATAAAGCATAGAAGTAAATTAATAAAATTATTTCTTGATTAATTTATCTGAAGTTTACATTTTTAATAAAATATTTGTAACTTTTATTAAAAAATTTTTTTCCCTAACTTTATACAATGACCTTTATAAATGATTAATATATACTTTCTTAAAATTTTTTAAATGTGACTCGTTTTTTCCCGTGTACTCTTCATATGTAAATTGGTTTATGTAAGATTCGATTCGATTTCTGGGGCCGACGACACCGGAGGGGCCTGGGTGCACCTCACTTTTTTCTAAAGGCACTTTTTTTTTTATTGAGAAAATTTTAGATAGAGAGGACTTTTTTTAGAAACAGACGATTGTGCCCCTCCACTTCGAAACCCGTGTCGTTGGCCATGATTTCGAATTGCAGAGGCCTAAGTTAGTTGTATAAAGTTATCGTATATTTGCTAGAAACGCAAACAGCTTCTAGTGTAAATAATGCGCTTTTAAAAAAAATAACTGTTTTATTTTAAGCTTTTAAATTTTTCTAATAGCTTTAAATTTTTTTTTTTTTAGGATTAGAGGTTTCATTTTGTTCTAAAGTTTTTGTTTAAAATTATTATAATTAAAACGTATTTTAGGAATTTTTAAGCATGCAAATAATATCATCTGTATATTTATCATTCTATGAAATCTTTTATAAGAACCGTGTTTCATTTAATGAGTAAATAAACCTTTTTTGATTTCTCCCTCCCATTTACGTCTAAATTCTTCCCTCATATTTTTTAGTTTCTTAATTTAAACCTCGTTTTCAATTATATTTAAGACAATCTTTAGAGGTCGCGAAAAGAATTTATTGTTAACTTTAAATTTTTGTAAATAAAAAGGTTAACCCAACAGTTTTGCTGCCATGTGTAAACTGCTGCTTTATCATTAACTTTAGAATTATGTAAAATATTCAAATTTATATAAACTGAAATGTCAAATAATAATTTTTCAAGAGATTGTCCTAGTTTAAGGAATCCGTTTGATTACGCTTTCAAGGTAATTTCTATATATGGTTTTAAATTATTATAATTACAATGCTTACTTATTTTCTACACTCAACCTTTCGATAAATTATTCTGGTATGAATATAGTTTCTATTTAATATATTAGTAGAGCCTTTTTTTAACTTAAATCTTTTCAATAAGATCTTTTAACTGTTGATGCACTTTAAATTACTGACTTTATACTGCATTATTCTGATTGGCTTTGTGAAATAAGCTTCAGTTATACTATATTAAATCATTAATAAATATCAAATCATTCTTTACTAACCACAGTATGAAAGTCATTCTTGATGAATTATATTTCGTCACTGACCTCATGGAAACCATATATACACTTTGCGATACCCCAGAAGTTACTTTTCCAGTAACTTCTGGGGTATCGCAAGGTTTTATCCTTGGTCCTGTAATATTTCTTGTCTGTATCAATAATCTTTCTAAAAATCTTACCTCCAAAGTGGTTCTAATCATTGATAAAACACTTATATACTCCTGACTTGAGAAAAGTTTCTCACTTTTTGATTAGGCTCTTTTCTGGGGCTTGCAGTGGCTGGCGAATTTTGACTAGTTTAAACAATGATTAAGTGCAAATATTGTTCAACAACAAAATATAATATAAGTTCAACAAGAAAAATACATTTTATATGAACTATTGCCTAACCCTAACTAATTATAAAAGTTTATGATAATGTCACAGTTTTTACTTAAAAACAACTTTATGACTAGAAAGTTTCTGTTTTCATTGTTTTATAATTTTTTTCTTTATTATTTTCCTTTTTTTTTTGTTTTGTTTATTTTTTATTTTTTTTTTATTTATGTAAACACATTAGCTAAGGTTTTTTCAGCTTTGCTTTTTAACATTTGTATCATTGTTGGTATCAATTTCTATGGGGGTAACTAATTATGGAGCTACTGACTATTATATTTATCTCCATTTGGGAGCTTATTTATTGAGATAAGAGCATATTTATTGAGAGCATATTTTATTTATCTCCATTTGAGAGCAACACTTGGACTTAGCCCATTAATTAGACCAAATTAACTATACTATACTAAATTTCTCTTCAAAGTTATAAATTTTGAGTTAAAAACTATTGATCAGTCTCTATTCTTTTCAATGGAAGTAGAAATCCTAGCTTCTTATTTTTATTATTATTTTTTAATGTTTATTATTAAAATCCTATTAATTTATGGTTATTAAATAATCAATCTTTAGATGTCATTTAATATTTAATATTAAAAAAAATTTTTATTATCTAGTTCTTATTAAAACTCCTACAGTTCTTTGATTTTTTAAAATATAAATAAAGATATTAGAAATTAGATGTTATATTAATATAATTTTATGGCAGTTTGTTAACCAAAATTAGTAACAAAAAAATTTTTATTTTTAGGTAATGCTAATTGGTGATAGCGGAGTTGGAAAAACCTGTTTACTTATTAGATTTAAAGATGGTGCATTTTTAAGCGGAAGTTTTATTTCAACTGTTGGAATAGACTTCAGGGTATATTTTAAATGTTTATTTTTTGTCTTAAACTTGTGAACTTTGTTGTAATTTTTATTTTTTATAAGTTTTGCTTTCTATATGTGTGTATATATTTATATATTTATAATGTGTATGCATTGTATATACTTGTGCATGTGTATATATTTGTGTATATATATATATATATATATATATATATATATATATATATATATATATATATATATATATATATATATATATATACATATATATATATATGTATGTATGTATGTATGTATGTATGTATGTATATATGTATGTATGTATATGTATATATATAGAGGTTTCGGCGGGGGTAAATGAGTGCAAGAGCAGCAAAAAGCTCTCCTAAAACGACTATGGTGTGCTATGCGAGCTCCTCCTCTAAACAACTTCTTAGGAAAGCTGTTAGGTTTTTACGCGAGCTATCTGCTTATTCATTTAAAAATTGCTTATTAAATACAAAATTTTGATTTTGTAGTTACAAGCCCAGGCACAGTGGGACAGAGTGTGCCAAAATACCAAAAAATCAATGTCGACATTAGACTGTGAAAATTTGTCGTAATGGTGAAGACGTATTCATTTGAGGAAATATCTAGTTAAAAAAACATTAAATATCAATTTAAGCATTATTTTATGCAGTTATTTACATGTTTATTTGACATCTGTTCCAAAACGCAATTTTGCATTTTTTATTAATCAACTTTCTTACGCTACTATTGTTTTAAATTAACTTTATTGACTTTCATTTTAAAATATATTATTTAATTAACAATGTTTTTTTTGCTCAGACTTTTAAAAACAATTTAACTTAAGTGTAATCATTAGTTTTTATGCATCGAAAACAGACAGTTTTCGATATTTTTTTTGCTACTAACCTTTACTATTAGGTATCAGATAAACTATTCTCCAATATCCTCCAAACATTTGATTATGTAAATCTCATGCTAAATGTATGTAAATAGCCATACATCATAAATCTTTTGTTACTTTTTGCAATAAAAAAAGTTATAACAAAAGATTGGTCTTGGATTTGGTCAGTTAATGAGAAATACTGAACATGTAAAAAAGATGTTTTGTACACAAAGAATACCAACAAAATCTTTTATTACTGTTATAATATACAGGTTCTGTAAATATTAATCTAAAAAAGTTATTTTATGACAAATACATGCATTAAAAAGTAATATTTTTGATGTTTACGCTGATAAAAGTTGTCTTCTCCATTAAAAGTATTTCATATTTTTCAGCAAAATCTAATTTTTTAAATATTTTTTTTACATTGTATATTTACATGTTTATTACTTTATTTATGTATTTTATATATAAATATAGTTATTCTAATAAAAAAAAGTACAAAAATAATTTTGGCACAAAAAACTCGGATTTGTCCCACTGTGCCAGGGCGCGAAATATCGTTTTTTTTTTAATGAACATTGATGTTCGTATCTTTATTTAATGTCAAGCGTCTAATTTAAGGGAAATATGTCATATAATTCTAATTAAAGAGATATATCTCATATAAGAAAGTTTCATTTTCAAATAATGTTTATTTTAGTTAATAAGTTATTAGATATATCAATGATGCTTATTAAATTTAATTAATTTTTATTTCTTCAAAACAATTTTTTATGCGTTTGCAATATTCACGCAAATTAATGATATTTAATAAGCAATGACCTAACGATTGTAAATTGTTATCCATTGATACTAAATAATGAATTTTTCTCAATTTAATTTGCAAAATTTATTTACAAATTATAAAATGTATAAACTTGAAGAAATTAAAATAAAATGAGCTTAAAATAAAATGTTGTTTTGACATTTCTTTTTTTAAACTTTTCAAAATAATACCATATTAAGTATTTAAAAATAAGTTAATAAAAATATCATATTATTGGCATTGTTAAACGCACAATAAAAAAAACAAACTACAATAAACATTAATTCTATATATTCTATTAGATTATATATATTTCAGCAAAACTTAAAAATTCTTTTTCAAACATTTTAAAAGAGTTTTTAATATGCAAATAAACATTACTTCACTTTTAGAAAGAAAAAAAGTTAAAAAAAAAAAAAGTATGTTATAGAAAAAGGCAATTGTAATGTTATGGTTTCTTTTAAAGTAATTGCAAATGCATTCATTTTAAATAAAATTTTTGCATAATTAATTTTATAAAAAACAACTTTAACTTTTCAATTAAGATTATGTAAAAAAAGTTTGTTTCAAAAGTTTGAATGACAACTATGTTAGATATAGGCGCTATTTACCAAGGAAAAAAACACAAATAAAATTAAAAACTTAATCTCTATCAAGCTTATTATTTTATCAAAATATTTACTAACAGAAAACAAAATTGTATATAGTTAAGACAATTTTTTTTTTCGTATACAAAATTATTAAAAAAAACACACTCAAAAAAAACCACAAAAGAAATATAAATGATAAAAACCTTTATTTATCATCTTGCGAGCACAAGAATACAACTTTTGATTGCAATAAAAAAAATTTACTTAAGTTTACATTTAACAATAAAAAATAAATCAATAATAAAAATAAGTTAAATTTTATTTTATCTTTTTTTTATATTATGATATTTTTTTTTTTTTTTTTCTTGATTATTTTTTATTGTCATGATTAATTTTTTCACTTTAAAATGCTAAAACTTGAAGCAAAGATAATAATAATATAATTAAATTCTGATAAAAAGTATATGATTTAATTTAAAACTAATTTAATAAAAATATATAATTTTATTCTGAAAATATATATATATATATATATATATATATATAATTTAATTTTGGTTTAAAAAATATATAATTAAATTTTGTTAAAAAGCGTATATTAACAAACTAATTCCAACTGGATCTTGTGTTCTTCATTCGATTCATCTATCATACAAAACTGTGGAAAACAAAACAGACTGGTACTAAAAACAAACAAACAGGTACTAAAAAGATTTTAAAAGCTCTTAATAAACTTCTCCATGATTCTCCTGCCAGACGGGAAGACTTTACTGTTGTGACTGAAAGTAATATATTCCCTCTTCCTTTTTGTGGTACATGATGGGTTGATGATGAAAAGGTGGCTTTAAGAGCTGTTAATATTTGGGAGAGCATTTGTAAAATAAGTAGGTTTTGGGAATCTCTACCAAAGAGTTAGCAGCCTTCGTGCATGAGCTACCAAATTGTTTTATCTGCTACTAAGGATCAGCAAAATTTTATTTTTTTGCTCATTTAGCTCATATTATGCAATCCTTTTTAACCATATATCAATAGGCTAAAGCCATGATGTCATTTTTATATGACAACCTTTATCGACTATTAAAAGACATAATGTCAAAGTTCATTATAGCTAATATTTTAGATCAATGTAAAACTGCAAATAACCTCTGCAAACTTTACAAAAAAAAAAAAAAACTATTTAAAAAAGCCAGATATTGGATGTGGTGTCAGCAAAAGAATAAAAAAAAACAAATGATGAAATCACTCCAAAAGATATTTATATGCTTTCAACTACAGTTGCATATGTTTTCTACAGTCGTAGACATGTAAGTTTGTGGAAAAATTGCCTTTAAAATATGCCATTTTGCGAAATGTAAAATGTTTTGACCCAGAAACAATGTGCAATGAAAAAATGGCAAAGGAAAGGATAAGTGATTTGGTTCAAAAACATCAAAATGGTGTTGACTTTTTTTCATGGTCAAGGAGCGATTGAAAGATGGTTTAACAATAACAAGAATATGTTACAACCTAATTTAATTAGGAAATCATTAACAAGCCAGAGAATTGTGTATGACCATATGAAAGCATTTGACTTAAACCTGGAATCTATAGTTATCTCTAAGGAACTTTGAGAATCTGCTCGAAAAGAAACTGAGCTTACAGATCCTTGAAAGTGAAAAAGTGACTTACTTGCTATAGACATAAAAGACTTACTATCTAAAAAGGTTATTCTGGAAAAAGTAAAAAAAAAAACAACACTAAAAAGTGATTCAGAAGCAATTCTTGTGAAAGCTGCAAAGCTCATACTTACGCTATTGAAGCAAAAGTTATTCTTGAAGAGAGGAAAAAAAAGAAAGAAGAGATTAAAAATTCGGTGAAACAATTGATTTATTATTTAAGAAAAGTAAAGAACTTTAAACTTTTTAATATTAGTTTTTTATTATTTATATGCAGTAAAATCTAAATTTATATAGATATTTTAAAGTTATTTAAAAGTATAATATATAAGTTATTATTTATTTTTGAAAAGATTTTTAATATTTATGCGGCAATACATTTTTTAAAAAGAAATAAAAATTTGGTTTAAACTTTTATCATTCTTTCAGTATTATTTTTTCCATTTGGTGTATGTCTATTTTTCATCTTTTAAATACATGTTGATTTTAGCTTTATATTTTACTTTTACATTACTTGTGTAATTCAGTTTATTTTGTTCTGAATGCTATTTATCAAAACAGTTTATAGAGTCAAAAAAATCATAGCAATTTTACATTTTACTTTGATTAAATTTTAAATATACTTTAATAACAATAGTAACAATGACAACAGGGATAGAATGTTAGACCTACCTTTGTAAACGACGCTGTTAAAGATTTTCCAAAAGTCTCTAGAGCCTAATCCTGAGATAAGGAGCTGAGAATAAAGGAGCTTAGCATCTGACAGCACCTTTTTACATCAATTTCTAGCAATAATAAAGAAATAAACACAAACTAGATTCAGAGACAAGACATTAATTAAGGAGTGAAGGTAAATGATAAGGGTTATCAGGAAAACAAGTCACAAAGTTGACTATCTGAGTAAGAGGTTGAGAGATGCAGAAGTTAAAAGCTTTATTGCCAACAGGGTCAGTGGCATTAGAGCCGAGCCATTCAGTGTGATGAGTCATTTAAGTCACCAATAACACAGGGGGTAAAGAAAGAGGGCATGATCAATTTGATCATAAGTTACATCTAAAAGAATGCAGTCTTGATAAAAAGGAAAATGATAAAGAACAAAGAGAAAGGTGATAGAGTAAAGAGGTGCTAATTTTCAATTTGATCATAAATTACATCTAAAAAAGTGCAGTCTTGAGAAGAAGGATAGCGGTAAAGATGATAGAGTGAAGAAGTGCTAGGCGGAAGTATATAAAAGAATGGTCAAAGGATTTGAACCTGATTACACAATAAATGGGTGAATTGATGTGTTTGTATATCACAGGCCAAGCTTGTGACTATTGGAGTCTTAACAAATCAAAGGATAGTACCTATTAACACTGAGATCAGAAGAATGAATATCAGATTTTAGATTAGTCTCACTATAATCAAGCAAGTCTGGTGAATTTTGCAAGAGGTAAGATTCAACTGATGGAAGGTTGCTTTGCAGACCACAAATATTAGTAAAAGATATATTAAAACAGTTGGGTGGTGGAGATGGTTTTTTATGTTTAATATTTTGGGTTACTTTTGGCATGTTTTAAGTTTAAAGAGAATTTGACTCATTCATAGATAGCGCACAGCCTCCAAAGCAATGAGCTATGCAATTTTCTCAGTCCTGTTAATTAACAATAAGTCGTAACATAGGGCTCCTTATGTGACCTTGAAAATGCGCAACTAAAGCATTAACAGGGACACCATCCATGGTTAATACCCTGAGATTTTGAAGCTGTTGATGGAGTCAGCCTCTCTGAGAGCTACCACAGAGTTTAGAAACCTTACTACCAGCCAACCTAAGAACTATTAAATTGAGTTTTAGAGCTGTACCCTCATTATGAGATAACGGGAAGAGTTGAATAGACACTATGAAGGAGGCTCAAGCAAAAACCTATGAGATGAGTCAAGAAGATCCAGTATTCATCATCATAGACAGGAAGCAATATAACACAGGTTTACATCTACACCAGCCTAATAGATAAAGAAGGGGTTTGAGGCTGGTTTGCAGAATTATTCTACTTACCCCTAAAGTCTTTGTCTAGGAGGCCTCCTAAAAGAAAAAAGCTGGATACAGTTAACATCTGCCCAAGATATGTATATATATATATATATATATATATGTGTATATATATATATATATATATATATATATATATATATATATATATATATATATATATATATATATATATATTTATATATATATATACATATATATACATATATATATACATATATATATATATATACATATATATATATATATATATATATATATATATATATATATATATATATATATATATACACACATATATATATACATATATATATATATATATATATATATATATATATATATATATATATTTATATATATATATATATTCATATATATATATATATATATTCATATATATATATATAAATATATATATATATATATATATTCTATATAGTATATATATATTCTATATAGTATATATATATATATATATATATTCTATATAGTATATATATATATATGTATATATATATATATATATATATATATATATATATATATATATATATATATATATATATGTATGTATATATAAGATTCGAAAAGTACAAAAAAGTATATTTAAACAAGGACAAGACACCAACTGAGCGAGCATTTGAACGTACACTAAGAGAAGAAAGAAATAATAAAAATAAAGAACTTCCTAATATAGAAATGGAGAACTTAGACGAATTGATTACCACCCATCCCAATAAGAGTAGTAGCAGATTAATACTATGCTTAAAAAAACATAAAAAAATACACTAACAAATATACATTTTCAAAAAGTAATAAAAACAATATGTGTCAAGCAAATCAAAAAACATTAAGCGATGAAAATAATAACCAATTAAAATGCCTTTATACAAATGCTACCTCATTAAATTCAGATAAAGTAATTGAATTATCATTATTAGCTTCAATGTACAAACCTCATATTATATTTATCACTGAAACTTGGTTCAAAGAAGATTCTTTAGTGAATATTGAAAATTATTATTTACACAAATTTAACAGAAACGACAATATTTCAAACACAAATAATGGCGGTGGTGTAGTAATATATGTTCATGACAATATATCATCATTTGAAATAAAAAACTCTTCAATGAATGTTACGAAATCTGAACAAATTTGGTGCCTTATCAAGTATGGAAACGAAACTATTAAGCTTGGCTGTATTTATCGTCCACCGTTAAAATCAAAAATTATTCATAATGACGAAAAATCAAATAACACTAACATTGAAAGGTCAAACCAAGCTGACAATGAAATAATTCAAAGTATACAAACAGCAAAAATAGAGTTAAACAGAAAAATATATACTGGTATACTCATATGTGGTGATTTCAATTTTCCATACATCAAATGGTATGAAGATGGTTCTGTTCAAGTTAATGGTAATAAAAACAGCATTGGTGCTTGAGTTGTAGATCTTATTAACAATATAAACATCATTCAAAATGTAACATTTCCAACATTCATCCAAAAAAATAAAATGCCAAAAAATATATTGGACCTGGTCATAACTGAATCATCAGACCAAATCAAACACATAGAAAATTTACCACCACTTGGATTAGCTAGTCAAGGCCATTTGGTACTAAAATTTAATAATGATTTATCAAGTAATAAAGATAAAACTAGTTATTTAACATTCAAGTACAATTACCATAAAAGTGATTTCAATTCTATCATTTAATGTTTTCAAAATATAGATTGGTTAAAAGAGTTAAGCAACTTAAATATAAATGACAGTTACAACTTATTTTTGAATCATTATAACTACATAACAAATATGTTTGTACCAAAAGTGATATGTAAAAATAAAAACAAACCTCTTTGGCTCAATCGTACACTTTTAATCCTCATAAATAAAAAAACTAGATTATGGCGTAAAAATCAATCTTCAAAGTGGAAAATACCTGAGCTTGTCGAACAATACAAAAAACTAAAATCTTCTTTACAAGTACAAAAAAGATTAACTATTAAAAAATTTGAACATAGTTTAGCTTTTGATACAAAAAATCCCAAACGTTTGTTTAGTTATGCTAATAGTTCACGCAAAATCAAACAAAGCATCAAATCAATTCGAAATAAATATGGAGTTACTGGGACAGATGGTAGATTCATTGCTGACACATTAAATGATCAATTCAAATCAGTCTTCAACAATAATTCAGTTAACAAAGATTCTCCACTACTTTCAAATCGTACAACTGAGCGTTTATCAAGCCTTCATTTTTCAATAGATGAGATCAAAAATAAATTAAAAAATTTAAATCCAAATAAAACAACCGGACCGGACAATGTCCACCCAATGATATTAAAACAATGTGCTAATGTACTATCTTTACCTCTAACAATTATATACAACAAATCACTATCAGAAAGATCGATTCCTCATGCGTGGCGCAATGCAAATGTTACTCCACTATTTAAAAAAGGTGATACCAATGAACCAAGTAATTATAGACCAGTTTCTCTTACATCTATTCCATGTAAATTAATGGAAAGCTTAGTAACCAATGACATTGTAAATCATCTCTCAAAACTAAATTTAATATCTCAATCAACATGGTTTTGTAAAGAATAAAGCATGTGTTACAAACTTATTAGAATCCAATGATTATATTCAAAATACTTAGCTAACAAAAATGCAGTAGATGTGGTATATCTGGACTTTTCAAAAGCTTTTGACACAATCTCTCACAAATTATTAATCATCAAGCTTAAAGCTTATGGAATAGTTGGAGACCTTCTTGATTAAATTAAGGACTTTCTCACTAATAGAAAACAGAGAGTAGTACTTGGAGAACACATATCTGATTGGGCTCACGTTACTAGCGGTGTCCCACAAGGCTCAGTTTTAGGCCCAATACTTTTTATAATTTACATCAATGACTTGCCAGACAATTTAAAATGTGTCAGTAAACTATATGCAGATGATTCGAAACTAATGAATGAGCTACGAGTAAAA
>NC_088927.1:22305000-22317500 GCF_038396675.1 Hydra vulgaris
ACTATATTCTATATAGTATATATATATATATATATATATATATATATATATATATATATATATATATATATATATATATATATATATATATATATTATATATAGTATATATATACATATATATATATATATATATATATATATATATATATATATATATATATATATATTTCTTTATATATATATATATATATATATATATATATATATATATATACATACATACATACATACATACATACATACATACATACATATGGAAAAAAACACAAAAAACTAACAGTTCTATTTGTGTTAATAAGATTTAGCAACTAATAACATATAAATAATATAACATTTGGTAACAACTTCAAAACTGCAACCCCATAATTCACCAGCATTATGGCGTCAAGGGACAGATTTTCTGCAGCTATGGAATCAAACTTCCTCAAATTCTTACCAAGGACGAAAATCTCAATTTCAAATTGATATGCTAGACTGGATAAGGCAGCTGACCACTCATGTCCTTGAAAACCCAGGCAACAATAAACAAAGAGACAATTACTGCTCTAAAACAAAAAGAAATTGATCTTGTAAAAGAAATTACCATCCTGAAACAAGCAGAACCAACAAGCAGCGGAAAAACAAATTCGGTTACCCTAGTGGACATCGTAAAAGGGAGCACAAAAATAACAGAAAGAGATAAAGCCATTGTTGTATAAGTCACTCGAGAACTGAACGGAAGAGAAAAAGTTAAACATAACGTAATTATAACAGGAGTCAATGAATGTGATTTAAAAGATCCAGAAGAAAAAAAAAGCAAGATATGGAAAGCATTGAATCACTTATAGTTGCCCTAGGACTCAAAAAAGATATTGTCAAAAGTGTATGCAGAAGAAAAAAACAGCAGCAAGTAGACTCGTCAAGCGGAGCAATTAATACAACCAACACATTTGCAAACACAATAAGTGCATCTAAACGACCTCCACTAACAATAGAAGTACTCGATAACCATAATAGCCAAATTGAACTGTTAAAGAAGTGAAACAAACTAAGAACACTGGAAGGCTGCAATAATGTGTACATTGAGGGAGGTGAAACAAAGACAGAAGGAGACATAGAAAAGAGACTAAGAATTGAAAGGTATAAGCGTAATAGCAAACTAACTCACGTTGAACAAGAAAATGGAAAAACCTTGAGATACAAAAAAGAAAGACATGGAAAGCACTACTATTGAGGGATACTCGATGGTGTTCTCGTGTGGGTGCCACACAAAGAAGACCGTTCAAATTTATAGCAAAAGAACCAAGCAATAAAAATTGTTGCAGCCTCATTGACATGTAAACAAGCAAAACAACTCGATGAAAACTTGTCACCAATCAACAACTTAGTAATAATAACAAACAACGCTCAGCATCATCATCTCAGCCCGCTAAATTATGCCGCAATTCTATCATCAAATATTAGCCTGATCAAACCAACAAAAAGTGAATACCTTCACCAATTTAGTTTGCTACACAACGTCACTAACTTATTGTCAGCTAACAGTATAGTAATATTTTCAAACAATGTCTAACAACAACATCATGGCCCGCCAATTTATACTGCAACTTCATCATCAACTTGATCGCAGCAAGAAAAAATCAATACTACCATCAGCTAAGTTTGCCACATGACACCATAAACTTGCAACCAATTAGTAACTCGATAGCGCCAATAAGTAATGATTAACATATAAGATGTATATACACTAATGCAACATCGCTAAATGCAAACAAACTCAATAAACTCACAGCATATGAAGCATAGTTCACAAGCTGATCAGTCCCACATCTAGGCGGTAACAATGTGTATGGTAAAGATAGAGAGGGTTATCACAGAGGAGTCACAATTTATGTTAGCAAAGACCTACCATCTGATGAAATTGATTATAAAGAATTAACAGACACAAACTGCAGGCAAATTTGGCGTAACAGCGTACTGCGAAGCAATTTCTTCACTAACAGAATCGTGAACTGTTAGAACTTGCTATCCGACGATACAGTGAACACAGAAACAGTCAACGCATTCAAGAATTGGTTGGGCAACCTCCAGCATAGTTGCTACAGTGGCTTATTTTTGAATGGGTTACTTTGTGTGAGCCAATAAGCTCGCATTGCAATTTATTATAACTAACTAATTATATAGAGTAAACTGGAGTAAGAGTAACCAAAAATAAAAAGTGAACAGTTTAGCAATTTTGTTTCTTTTGCATTTATTGAAAGCTAAAACAACAAATCTTTAGAAATGTGAGGCACCATTTTGTAGAGAATTTTGGGCTCTATCTAAAGGTGTAAAAATTATTTTAAAAAATTTATTTTTGCCTTAGCAAACCTCAAAGTTCTCACCCTTGTAAAAAAAAAAGTTTTTTTTCTAAAAAATCAACTTTAAAACTCCTACAACTAAAATTAAATTTTACTAAACAAAAAAGGCTGTTTTGTAGAAAACAGTATCTTTTCAAAATTGAATTTGCTAGTTCCGTAAAAAAGTTATGAGCAAAAAATCAATGTTTTTTGGGGAAGAGTAAACATGCTAATTTTACTCTCACTTATGCATTAAGATGTGTGCGGTTAAACTAATTAATAGTTATAAATTATTTAAAACGTAAATAAATATGACAGCCTTTGCTATTTATCTAAAAAATTTTGGTATTTATCCAAAAAACTACAAATTGCTCAAACATTTTAAGTACCATCTCAATATCTTCATCCGAGCCTGCTTCATCATCCTCAACTGAGCCTGTTTCATCATCTTCATGCAAGTCTGTTTCATCATTCTCAACTGAGCCTGCTTCATCATCCCAGCCTATATCATCATTTAACATCAGTCAGCGTCAAACTCCAATGATTCGCCATCTTCAAAATTTAACAACACCAGTGACTCCTGCTCAAATGTATCAAATGTTGCAACACTTCACAGAAAGACTGGAAGGCAATTTGAAAAACCTTTTACAGCGCCACCATATTGATACACAAAAAAAAACCCAAAAGAGTCAGCATTCCGAGAATTGAAAGCTAGTGTCTAAGTACATCTGAAGTGCTCGAGAAACTAAAGCAATACAATGAGACCAAAAAGTCAAAGCAATTAAAGAAACACAAAATTCACTTTAGTGAAGCTTCAGATGAAACTCAGCAAGTGCTATGTTCAAAAAAACCGAAACAAGACATAGACATCAAGAGGTACAAAAAGTGTCGCAGAGTTTGAGAAGAAGCATTGCCAACTCAAAACAAAATGTGGTACTAATGTGAAGCTTTTAGTTGCAAGTCTTGGTTTTGTCGATCGCGTTTACCCAAAAAATGCAAAATTTGGTGAACAGTTTTTTTTGCATGAAAAATTTCATCGAACCTGCTCTGCCAGTGAAATGATTCTTTTTTTTAATTAATAAATAGTTTCTTCCGTATATTTAATTAAAATAGCTTTTTGAAAACTTAACTTCTGACATGATTTGTTTTAATTTTTTTTTTAATTAAATTTGCTTGATTTTCTCAATATCCTTATTTAGTTTTGATTTTCTTAATATCTTAATAAAATTGTTATTAAAAATTAACTAGTTTCCTTTTCTCCAATTATAAGGGGAAAAGTAAACTTTTTTTTTCTTCATAAAAATCGATTTTTATATATTTATATAATGCAAAAAGTTCTCTTTAAAACAAAAAAAAAAAACAATAACAAAATATTTTTTCTTAAAAAAAATATTTGAATTTGAAGCTAAACAGTTTACTCTTACCCCAGTTTACTATATATATATATATATATATATATATATATATATATATATATATATATATATATATATATATATATATATATATATATATATATATATATATATATATATATATTAGGGTTGTCCAGAAAAAATTACACAACCCAGAACATAGCCTAGTGAAGTTTTTTCCATTATACTATCAATGCTTTATTGAAAAACATTTTTTACAGATTTATTTAAAGTCTTCTAGGGGTTGCTCAAAGCTCTTGAACATTTTAAGTAAATTTTAACAGAAAATGTACAAAAACGCTATGTTATTTTTAGTATAACTGTCGAAAAATGTTGAAATTGATCAATTTAAGTTATTGATTAATTAAGTTATGAATGCCAATTGATAAGTTGATGATTATTTAAGTTATTGTGAGTATTTTTTTTTTAAATTTTACACAATTTTGACCCAAATCAAACAAATTGTATGTCATTTTCTAAAACACATAGGAAATAATGTTTTTGTTATAATAGTTATTTATTTTACCTGCATGCTATGATTGGGTACATACAATTTTGCATTTTTGTTTAGAAAAAATAGAAAATGTTGACTAGGAGTGGAAAAGAATTAAAAGTGACAAACCCAATTATACCGTCTTCGCCATTACCTTCGAGTGTTCCCGCAACTCCGTCATCTTCAAAACCTACCACTAGAACTAGTACAAATTTTAGGTTGATTGGTCAGCCATGTTCATCAATTACAGGAGCAAAGTTACCTACACGCAGACAGGTGATGAAGTATGTTTTATATCTGAGACATGATCCTGGTAGCGTTGGTAACAGTGTTAAGAATGAAGAAATTTCTTACATCGTTGCAGACAGTGTTGCAGATTTTTGGCACATGGCTCGCATCAAAACCAAAGTAAGACAAAACTGTATGTTTGATGTTCTTGAATTATTTAATGGATGGACCAGTTTAAAAAAAAATAGAAGTCGTGCCACTGACCCTGGTAACAAACGAGAAAACTTCATCTCAGAGCTTGATATGCTTTTCGACATTGGTGCTCCAGATGCAATTGATGACATAAGAAAATCTAGACTTCTATCTCAGAAACACAAAGATGATGACATTGCATTTTATCTTGATCAGAAACATGAAAGAAAGTCTAGTATGAATGGCCGGGATAAAATTTTAGAAGCAAAGGCTTTACAGTTTCTGACCAGAATTGAACAGCAGCAACAACGACAAGAAAAAGAAACAGAAAGACTAGAGAAAAGAGCAGCTGCAGAGCTAGAAGGAAATGAATTTTTTGAAGAGTCCGAGGATGATGCACAAATTGGTTGTACGGAATTTGATCCGGATTTTGAGCCAGATCACATTATTGAAAAAATAGAGTTTCAAGAATTTGTTACACTTCAAGTTCCCAGAAAAATTATGGAATGTGACGAGTTAATGACAGCAGCCGATTGGTTAAAGTTGTCCGACAATCAAACTACAATGATAGTTTCAGCTATAATAAAAGCAGCGGGTGGCAATCTAGACGACTTTGATGTATCCCGTTCAACTACGCGTCGAAAGCGAATGTCAAACAGACAGCACATTGCAGAAAACATAATGGAGAAAATAAAGGAAAAACCACCTCAATTTGGTGCCATGCACTGGGATGGAAAGTTACTGCAGGACTCTCTTGATGATAAGTTTGAACGTCTAGCAATTCTTCTGTCAGGTTCACCAGAATTTTCATCGGGAAAATTGCTGGGTGTGCCACAACTAGGAGATTCTAAAGGACAAACTCAAGCTGATGCCTCATATGATCTCTTAGAAGCATGGGGATTAAAAGAATCAGTTGTCACTTTGGTATTTGATACTACAGCAAGCAACAGTGGGGTCCATAAGGGTGCAGCTAAACTTATCGAAGAACTTGTTGATAAAAAGCTATTTTATCTTGCTTGTCGTCACCATATCCTTGAACTTGTAGCTAGCGCTGTTTGGAAATCACTGTTTGGTGAAATCAGAGGACCAGAAAACAAAATGTTTGCTACCTTCAAAGAGGCATGGTCAGGTCTCGATAAGCAATCACCTATCCAGTTGCTGAAAATTGAAAATCCATGGTTGTTGGAAGTTAAAGAATGAGTCATTGAAAATTTAAAAATGCTGCTCAATAGCAAGGAATCATCTGTGTTTCCTCGGGATGACTACCGAGAGTGCGCTGAAAATAATCTTATTGTTCTGGGTGAAACACCACCTCGTGGTACCCATTTCCTCAAACCTGGAGCCATACATCAGGCTCGTTGGATGGCTTGCAACATATATGCTGGGAAGATGTTCATGTTTTCAAAAGCAATGAAATACGACAAGGAAACTGTGATTAAACTGGAATGTATAAACAGATTCTTGGCTCTTTTTTACACCTCAGCATGGATGCAAGCCAGTATTGGAGCTGATGCTCCCGTAAACGATCTAGAACTCATTCATGACATGATAGATTTCCGCAATGTAGACAGAGAAATTGCAGATGTTGTGGTAGCCAAACTAAACAACCATCAATGGTACCTCACTGAAGAAGTTGTTCCTTTTGCTTTATTTAGTCATCATCCTAAAATGAGTGACCATGTTAAGCAAGAAATAGCAAACAAATTGTGGACAATAGCAGTGCCTGGAAACTTCCGAATGGGTAAACCAATCTTCAGACAAATCAAACGCAATACAACATTGAAGAGTCTGTTAGGACCGGAGTCACATCTGTTGTTCCAGAATCTCAACATCAGAAGAGATTGGCTTGCTAAACCAGTGAATCAATGGGCAGCAGATGAAGACTTCCAAGTTGCTGAAAAGTTTGTTCGAACAGTAAAAGTTGTCAACGATGCTGCCCAACGAGGCGTCAAACTAATCTCAGATTTTGCAACAATAATAACAACAGATAAACAACAGAGAGCATGGCTATTGCAAGGTGTGGAACAACATCGGAAGCTGTTTCCAAGTTTTGACAAAAAAACACTAAACATTTGAAACTAATAACTTGAACTTACTAACTTGAAGTGACAATTTCGACATTTTTCCTCATTTTGGACCTTAAAAACTATGAAAATATTGAATTATTTTCCAGAAATATATGTAGAACGTAAACAAACATGCACAAGTTGTGCATCATATTACTACTATATAAAAAATAATAATTTCCATAATTACTTTAATAAATTTAATTGAGAAAGACCAAGTAAGAACAAAAGTAAGATAGCGTTTTAATACATTTTCTGTTATATTTTAGTTAAAATGTTCAAGAGCTTTGAGCAACCCCTAGAAGACTTAAAATAAATCTGTAAAAAATGTTTTTCAATAAAGAATTGATAGTATAATGGGAAAAACTTCACTAGGCTATGTTCTGGGTTGTGTAATAATTTCTGGACAGCCCTAATATATATATATATATATATATATATATATATATATATATATATATATATATATATATATATATATATATATATATATATATATATATATATATATATATATATATATATATATATACATACAGGGCTTAAAATAAAATACTTTTTTCTACTGGACAATTGTCCAGTTAAGACTCAAGTTTGCTGGACATGTCCGATAAAAATTAAAGAAGTACGATTGGAATGGCGATTGTAAAGAAATAAGTACGATTGGAATGTACGATTCCTGAACACATTTAAAATATTTTGTTTTTACAACTTGACCACGCGATTTGTTTTGACAACTTTAGGTGTTTCAAAATGTACTGAAAAGAAAAAGAAATTTGATATGATAAATTATCTATCAAAAAAAAAAATGTGAAAGAAAAAGAAATAATCTAAGCTCAAAAAACTAAAGTTGAAAAGGAAAATATATTTACATTACGTTTTTTTAAAATGACTATATTATGCCAAATGCTTTGTAAATTATTAAATACATAAGTTATTACGTTAATATATTAAATACATAAATTATGTAATTATTAAATACATAATTAAATATGTAATAAAAATATATAATAAAAATACAAAATTGTTAAATACATAAATTACTATGTAAATATATTAAGTTATTAGGTAATTATTAAATACATAAATTATTAAGTTTACTTATTACTTTATTAAATAAAGTAACAAATTAACTATAATGTTTACAATAAACTTATTTTATTTAAGTTATCAAAGTATATTATACGTTATTACATTTATATAAATATGTATTTTTTTATAAATCTTTTCAAATTTTTTCAAGGATTAATTTTATAAACACTTTTAATAGCAAAAATTTTTAGCTCAAAAATAAATGTTACACAACAACTTAAATTTAATAGTGTAATAAAAATTACTGGTTTCTATAAGCATTAAAATGACTATTATGTTAACCTTTTTAGAAAATAAATTTAAAAGGGGTTTTAAAAGCTGAAATATTTGTTTGGAATTTATCGGAAAACCATCAGACAAAAAAAAAATACCTAACTATAAATTTAAATTAATAACTAATTGCAACATTTTAATATGAATGATAAAAACCGAGCTACTTTATTCAAAAAATGTAATACTTGGTGTCTTTTAAAAAATGAATTAACTAAAAAAATGATGTATTTTATTAATGTAGCCATGTGTTTAACTTCAATTTTGTTTTGTATAAAAAATAAAAAGTTCAAAAAAAAAGGTTTATATACATTACTGAATTTATTAATAATTTTGGAACAATTAAAATGGTTAGAAAATAATTGCACATAAAATATGTTGGACAAAATGACCGGTGGATGTCGTTTTTTACTGGTTAAGTGCATTATAAACATTAAGAAAAATCATTTTTTCAAAATCTTTATAATAAAACAAGCACAACTTGTCTGATATCTTTGAATTCAATTTAATAATTTAATTTTATTCAACTTTTTTTTTGTTAAATATTTTCCATCACGAAACATTAACTAGTGTTGTGTGTTTAATTTTGAATGTCAACAAGCATTTAATATCAACTATTTTATTTATGTCCAGAATAAAACAATCATTGTGGATGAAAAAAAAGTCAAATTACAGGTACTCGTTTTTTCTCTCTTATTTTTTTCTTTTTCTCGTTAGATTATGTTATTGAAATAACAATATATTTTTTTGTCACTATTTTTTCAAAAATTGAAAAAAGTTGAAATTTGAATAATGCTTAAATTTTCTAATTTATTAAATGTTTATAATATTAGCACGATCTTCTTTGTTTGTTTTAGATCTGGGACACAGCAGGGCAAGAACGGTTTCGAAGTGTTACTCATGCTTATTATAGAGATGCCCAAGGTATGCAATTAATAATCCCCCTTCATATTTAAAAGATAACATCTACAAATTACATCTATAAATACTTAAATATTTATTTGCAGCTTTATTACTTTTATATGATGTTGGAAGTCGTCGAACATTTGATAATACTAGGGTATGTTTTATTATTTTAAGCTATTGTTTTCAAATTTTTATATGATATCAACATAAGATTATGTTTAATATCTTTATATTTATCTGCGTAATCTACGTAATGTTTATCTATTTATCTACATAAGACTTAACTCAAGTTTAATAACTCAAATTTTTTTTATAAAAAACTATTTTTTTAAAATATTTAAAGAAAAAATCTACTTTAAATGTTATATAGGCTTTGCAAAAAAAAATTTTTGTTTTGATTTTCCATTTTGGTTTTTGATTTCATTAGTGTAGCTAGTCTTTTCTTTTTTTTATTCATAAGTTTTTAACTTTTGACGACAATCCTTTGATTTCTTTTATATTTTTATAAACATATATTCATATTACTTGTTGTTTCATTGCGTTTTTTTATGTTTAACCCAGTAGAGTTTGTTTTAGCAGTAATCAGGGTCCTCCTTTAAATATAATATATTTAATACAATAAGATATAAAAAAAATTTCAGAAATATTGACAAAATTATAAATTGGCATGTGTTTAGAACTCAAATTAATTTGATTTTAATTTGAAGTTGGTAATGGGTAAATGGTAAAAGGTACTAAATTTTTAGACTCGGTTATATTTTTTGTCAAATTTGTTAATTGAAAAATTTTTTCTTTATTTTTTATTTTATTTTTCAAGTAGTTGAAAAAATTTTTACTTTATTTTTTTATTTTATTTTCAAGTTGGTGAAAAATAAAGTATACATTTTATTAAACGTTCAATAAATTAATTTTATTAAATTTAGTCAGTTTATAAATTTCAGTTAATAGATTTTAATTTTTATTATCTTGGTAATTGGCTCTGTTTTGCCCCTGTTTGCTTTTAAAAATCTCTGTTTTTTTCTTACTATTTTACTTTTGGTTTGTTTTTAACTAAAATATGAATGTTAAGTATGAATGTTTAATGCAATTACTCATTTTAGGCATGGCTATCTGAAATAAAAGACTATGCATCGACTGATGCTGTGGTTATGTTATTAGGAAATAAAGTATATTTTTATTTTATTTATCTTCTTGAAAGTTATCCATTTTTCTTTTAAAATACTCTACAATAATATTAAATTATTGTAGAGTATTTCTCTTTATAATATTAATACAGTTTTATTAGTAGTACTCATACTAATAAAGTATTACTATTTGGTTGGTGTTAATACCCAAGTAATAATATCTTGGTAGTTGAACAATCTTTAATTAAAATTTTAGTTGACATTTTATAATTAATTTATTTAATTTAGGCTGATCTGACAAAGGAAAGGCAAGTGAAAAGAGAAGAAGGAGAAAAGTTAGCTATGGTAACTTTTATGTAACTTCTTCTCTTAAGTTGTTTTATTCTTCTATAGTTGTTTAACTTGCAAATTTATATATACACTAAAGCGGATTTAGGTGCGCACTATTCTTACATATTTTGCTCACTTAAAGTTTTAAAGTGCATTTTTTCAGACAAAATACTATAATGAAGTTGACAATTTTTGATGTTTTTGTAAATTTCTTTATAATTTTGTAGAAATTTTTTTTTAGACAGGATGGACTTAGATTTTCAGACTTTTAGATTGGATATTTTATTTCAAGATTTTATATTTAAGTAGTAACCAAGCCTAAGTTTTCAGAGTCCCCTTAGATGGCTTTAGATTAAATTTAGAGATGGCTTTAAATTAAAATTTAGTTATTGAAGCCTATTAATTATTTCTTGAATAAAATTTAAATAGAATATAAATTTTCTTTGTTTTTAATTTTATGTGAATTCATTTTATTTGTAAAATAATGCTTATATTAAACATAATTGTCACTTTTGTAACAAACTTTTACAAAATCATTATTTGAATGTTTAAGTGGTTTTTAGAACATTATTTACTTGTCTTACTGCTTAAAAAGTAGTTTAAAGATATCTTTAAACTAAAATTAAAAATTATTCACTTAACCAAAATTGCTTAAGATATACGCAAAATTGCTTAAATATGCGTAAGTAATTGCAAAACACTGCTTAGCATTTTATAAGAAGGCCTGATATTTTATATATTTTATATATATATATATATATATATATATATATATATATTTTTTTTTTTTTTTTTTTTTTTTTTTGTTATTCACCTCCTCAAAGCCAAGAAGGCCACTACAGATGAGGAGGCTACTTAATAGTGGTTATAACCCTCTCTCAACTCTATAACTCCGAAACACGAACCTCAACGAACAAGGCCGCTGCGCGGAGAAACAAGTTGAGCGCGGTACTACCAGGGACGTGGTGGGGATCGAACTCCTGTAAATATATATATATATATATATATATATATATATATATATATATATATATATATATATATATATATATATATATTTACAGGGTGTACAATTGATTTCTAAACCCTCTAGTGTCCTTTTATAAATGACTGTAACTCAGTTGTTAGTTAATATTTTTTCATTTTTTTCACAAAATCTTTAGAACAATGTTACTGATCAATAATGAGTTATTCCACAATTATTACCAAAACATTCCAAAATTCTGGCGCAAAAACTTTCAATTTGTGAATAGCATTCTTCCTGTGTGATGTAAGCCTGTTCTTTTTGATTTCTTGTGATGAGTTGTTAGCGGTTTTGGGGTCTGGGATTTGTAAAAATTTCTTCAGTTCTTAAGCCTTGCCTATACATGCTCAATGCAACTAAGGTCTGGTGAATCCCCTAGCCAATCAGTCCAGACATTGTTGAACTCTATATTGATGACATCCATTGTTGCTTTTATACGCTGTATTAATATTATCGCCGGAAAGTTTAGTTTCCACACATTTTAAATATATATAAATATATTTCAATTTACATATATAAATATCTATATATATACATGGGCAATTCCGTTTTTAACTTACTTTACGTGTGCAACAACTTTATCAAGTATTTGCCTATTTAAAATTATTTAAAATTATTTAAAATTATTTAAAATTATTTAAAATTATTTAAGATTATTTAAAATTATTTAAACTGTAAATTAAAGATATTTTATTATTCTTTTTCAAAAAAAAAATAAAAAAAAAAAGAATTTTTTAAACACACATTTTTAAACTTTAGCTATTTTGTATGAAAGCTGTTAGTCTAAAGAATAAAATAAGCTAAAAAGTTTTGAGTCTGGCCAAAAAAGGGAGAATTTATTACTGAAAATGCCACTTAACTTACATTACACGGAAAGCAAGGTAAAAAAATTGCTTCAACTTTTAGGTCAGATTTCTACGAATCAGTAAAGGTGTTTGTATTAGAAACTTTAACAAAATGTTAAGAATTCTATGCCAATTTAAAAAATATATATAATTTTATCAGTGACTGGCTAAGAAAAATAAACTTGTTTTTTTGAT